>NW_010419523.1:12478-13231 GCF_000710305.1 Buceros rhinoceros silvestris | reverse complement strand
GGGAGCTGTGTCCTGGCAGGGATGTAAGCAGGGCTGGGGGTGGCTCTGTGCAGCCCAGGGGAGAGCGGGGCTCACCTTGACTCGCCCCCTTCCTCCACGTGCTCACAGTGCACCGAGTTCATGGTGCTGATCCTTGTGTAGTCCTGGGGGGTCAGGTACAGGTACTTGAAGCCCTGGAAACAGAGAGGAGGAGGAGGAGTTGCAGAGCTCTCCATGCATGTGCTCAAAGTGGGACACGGCTCCTCCCCAAAGCCAGCCCAAACCCACCCCGTGCATCAAGAGAACCTCGGGGACCAGGGTGGATAGAGCAGCTGTGCCAGCACTGGCATCTATCTCCACCCCACTGGGGAAGCGGAGGGACCATCCCTGCGGCGCCGGGTGCGGGCTCAGCCCCCAGCATCCATCCCACAGCTTTATGTCCCGGTTTAGCTCTGGTCCTTCCCTCCTGACACAAGTCCTCTGATGTTTTCTGTGATGGCAGGAGGAGAGGTGCCCACCCACCTTGCTGGGGTCCGCAGGGTCCACCCAGGCCACCTGGAACATGTGCTTTATCTCGTCGGCAAAGCCGATGCGGGCACCGCTGTTGGCAGCGATGTAGATGCGGGGGATGCCTTCAGCCCGCGCCAGCTCCGAGGCCCGCAGGAAGACCAGGTCCTCCTCCGGCCCGAAGGAGCCGATCCTGTGCGTGATGTCGTTGCAGATGAGCACGATGTCCCGGCCTTTCGGATACTCGGGGGTCTTCAGCTTCCTTTT
>NW_010419523.1:11954-12426 GCF_000710305.1 Buceros rhinoceros silvestris | reverse complement strand
CTCGGGGGTCTTCAGCTTCATTTTGAAAGCAACCATCCCCACCTGCCCCAAAACAGCACAAGGTCACAGGATGGGCTCCTCTGGAGAAACGGGGCCAGAGCTGGAGATGGCATTATCCGACAGACAAAGCGCTTCCTTGAGGAGCATCTCCCAGGCTTTGAACGCGGCCAGACCAAGGACACCACCAGCCGTTCCCACCTGCTGCAGCACAGCTTCTCCCCGCCCCATACCCAAATCATCCCCCGCTACCTCATTCCCTCCAGGGACCCTGTTCATCTGCACCAGCTGCCCCTGTGAGTCCAGCACCAGCTCGGTCCACGTCAGGATGTCCTTGGGGTACAGCTCCGAGGAGCCCCATAGCTTGAAGAGAGCCTGCAGAGACACCGCGCACAGGGTGAGCTGGCAGCGGGGGCTGCGGCAGCTCCGGGGCTATCGCCCAGCACAGACACACGCTCCTGCAGCAAGGCGGGGC
>NW_010419523.1:10608-11908 GCF_000710305.1 Buceros rhinoceros silvestris | reverse complement strand
GCTACGTCACATCCGGGGCTATCGCCGAGCACAGACCCACGCTCCTGCAGCAGTCTGGGACTTGGGGTGAGAAAACCACTGCGTCAGAGCCCCCACCCTGCTGCAGACCTCCTTGTGTGGGGTTTTCTGGTTCTCCTTGACTGCAACAACCACAATTCGCAAGGGGCAGGAATTTAGAAATGCTTCAGACAACCAAAACGTGGGGCCTGGGTCCCTTTTCTTCCTCTCATCTGCCAGCGCTGGGGAGAGGAGTCTTTTCCCCAGATGGGGACATCTGGGGAGGGTGGGGAAGCAAAGCAAATGCAGTCA
The DNA here is from genome assembly GCF_000710305.1 of Buceros rhinoceros silvestris. Classification (NCBI taxonomy): domain Eukaryota; kingdom Metazoa; phylum Chordata; class Aves; order Bucerotiformes; family Bucerotidae; genus Buceros; species Buceros rhinoceros. The sequence goes on along the minus strand of NW_010419523.1, from coordinate 11,599 downwards.
TTTGGAGCCTCTTTCTGCTCAGCCAGACTCACCTGCCTGATCATCTCGGGGAAGTCATACACGTAGGTGGTGCCCAAGGACTGCGCCTGGAAGCGCTTGGCCTGGAGCAGGTCCTTGGTGACGTAGGGGGTGTTGATGAACATCCCATGCTGTGGCCCTTGCTTGTCCCCATGCGACTGAAACATGATCTGGAGAGGAGGGCAGAGCGCTGGCTGCCTGCCCTCGGCTCTCTCTCGGCGATGCCAGGGTGCAAGAGCCTCCGCAGGGCTGGAGCGCTGCTGAGCTTTGCCTGGCCAAGATGCTCGTGTCTACGGCTCTACTCAACCAAATGTCATGATTTTGCACCCCACTCTTTGCTGCTGAGGGGACAGAGAGCAGCGCTGCTGTGCTGCAAGTACCAGTAACGCCCCAACGCTGACCTCCACCTCCCAGACCAAACCAACTACGTGCCAGCAACACCCTTGGGGCTCAGCACCGTTTTGGAGCACAGCCCCACCCCAAGGTGCCCAACTGGAAGCAGCACAGCAGGGAGTGAAACCGGGCCAGCCCTCCCAGACCAAACCAACTACGTGCCAGCAACACCCTTGGGGCTCAGCACCGTTTTGGAGCACAGCCCCACCCCAAGGTGCCCAACTGGAAGCAGCACAGCAGGGAGTGCCTGGGAATGCTGCTGCAAGGTCCCGGGGGGCTCTGGGACACACCAGCCTTGCAGATGCATGAGGATTTTTGCAGGAACCACCCCAAATCTTGGCCGTAGCCTGCTCGAGCAGCTGTGGTTGGGTCCCTGCTTGCAGCCACCACCTGCAGTCACTCACGTTGCCGGTGCCGGGGTCCCTCACTTCCTTGTAGATGCTGATGTCCAGGTAGTAGCCAGACTCGTTGCTGATGAAGAGGCGGATGGGGATGGCCGTGGCGGTGGGCGTCAGGCGGATGTTGATCTTCACCTCGGCCTGCAGGACCCGCAGCTTTCAGGGGGGGGGCGACACGTGAC
>NW_010419523.1:9911-10417 GCF_000710305.1 Buceros rhinoceros silvestris | reverse complement strand
CCGACTCCTCGATCTGGGCACGGGACGGCACGCGGATGGGTCTGAGGCCCCCGGGACAACACTGTCCTTGAGCGCGCGATACCAACGAGCAGCCCTGTTGCAACTCCCCCCCAAACAGTCATTTCGGATTTGCTTTGGGGAAGCCCCTTCCCTCTCTCCTTCCCTGGAGGCTGGTGCTGCCACCCAGCCTCTCCACTGGCGAAAGGGAAGAACGGTGCACCACAGCCTTCTGCACAGGCACAGCCCCATCCTCCAGACCACACGCTGCCCGGGACAAGAGCCTGCTGCCACCTTCATGCCCTCCAACCAACTGCCTGCTTGCACAGCAAGCCCTGATCGTTGCAAAGTGTGAAATCTCAGCACCTCCCCGGCCAACAGCCCACCGTGAAGGTCTGACACACACATTAAGCTGCAGGAGTCTCTGGGGCTGCTGAATCCACACCCCATCCAGGGTCAGGTGGGCACTGGATGGGGGCGGGTCTGACCGGCAGTGCCGGGGGGGCCAG
>NW_010419523.1:9389-9791 GCF_000710305.1 Buceros rhinoceros silvestris | reverse complement strand
TGTGAGGGGGTCTGCCAGCCAGTGCTGGGGGTGCCAGCCCACCCGTGCTGCAGAACCGAGCATGGGGAACGTCATAGCCTCCATCTCCAGATCAGCACCATACTGACAGTGGGAACAGGACACCGAGAAACGCACCTTGGAGGGGTCCATGACGACCGTCGGGACAAAGTTGAGGAAGATGTGGTTGCAGTCGGTGCGGACGGTGGTGTTGCTGAAGGCCACCTCCAGCTCATCCATCGCCTCCAGGATAAGCCGCTCACCCTCGTTCTGCAGGTACTCGAAGGAAGCCTCCTGCAGCGCCCAGGACAGCTCAGCTGGAGCAACCCCTGCACCCGGCGCACACCCAACCCTGCCCACGCACGCGGGGGCCTTGCCTTGGTGATGAGGTCCGCGCGGCGCACG
>NW_010419523.1:7441-9315 GCF_000710305.1 Buceros rhinoceros silvestris | reverse complement strand
CCACGCACGCGGGGGCCTTGCCTTGGTGATGAGGTCCGCGTGGCGCACGATGGCGCGGATGAAGAAGCGGTAGTCGGTGGCCTCGGCGCCCGCCTGCACTTTGGCAGCACCCAGGTAGAGATGCATCTTGTGGTTGGCGCAGGGAATGGCCGTCAGGTCGAAGTTGCACATGCGGCTCAGCTCCAGCTGGAAGGCGAGCGCGGGCTCCAGGTGCCGGTAGATGCGGTCCTCTGCAAACTGGTGTGACAGGAGGCGTGAGTGAGCGGCCAGGCAGCTGGCGCCGGGGCAGGCTCTGCTCTAACCACGGATCTTACCTCATCCCTGGCTCGGAACGTGAAAAACTTTGGGAATTCTCTCTAGAGCAATGGAGAGAGAGGACAGCATGAATAATCCTGGCACACAGAGGATCCTCCTGATTTTCAGTGAATTCTTTAAGAAGAAAAAACCTTGCAGGGTTCTTCCTCCCCCAAAGAGTGGGACTAATCGATGCCTTTTAAAGGCAGTTTAAAGTTATGGAGTGGCCACACAGGAACCACGTGTTATTGGAGACATCGGTGGCATAAGGGGTAATACAGGAGATAAATCACTCCTTGAATCCCTCATTAACGGAGTCCCAGCCCCCGATGCACAGCGGGTACATCCATGAGCCAGTGCTGTGTCTGTAAGATGCTTATAGATGTTTTGGGGTGTTCAGGGAGGAAGAAAATCCCTCGGCCTGTCAGCAGCTCAGTCTGCCCTCACCTCCTGGGCAATGAGAAACGTGATTCTCCGGAGACCACAGTCAACGAGGACATTTTTCTGCATGGAAACAGAAGACTCCAACCAGTCACGAGAGCTTCGGCATCTCCACCAAGGCATCAAATAAAGCCCAAGCAGCTGCCGCAGGGTGCAGCGGCTTGGGGAGCACCCTGGGGTACGGTGCTCTGGCTTGCAGGGGTTGCGGAAAGGGGATCCCCAGTGACAGACCTTGGACTGGGCAAAGGCTCTGAAGATGGGCACCAGCTTCTCGTCTTCCATGTGGTCAGCCCAGCGGAGTGCGATATTGAGGATGTGGATCGGCTCCTCATGGACATTCTGGCAACAAAATCTCCCAGTCAGCCCTGACCAGCAACACCACTGCCATCCCGGCATCACCCGGTGGGGACAGCAATGGCCGCATGCCCACCTTGGCATCCTCCTCCTCAGAGATGGTGGCTCGCACCTCACTGAAGAGTGTGCTTTCCAAAGGTGGGTTGGTGAAGCACGAAATCACTTCATCGAAGTTCCTGCCCAGACGGCATTGATGGTGTCAAGCAGGGGTCAGCATGTCGTGCCCACCCTCTACCTGATGGGACAGCACCAGGGACTCGCTGTGACAGGGACGTGAGTACCAGCGCAGCAGCCCAGGGGCATGTGCCAGCTCAGCCGGGCTCCACCAGCCCATGGCAAAGGCACGGCTCATGAAACGCAGCTCTGAGTGCTGCTGTGTTAATGCCAGAGATGCTTCACCTGTGCCAGGTGAGCTCCCTCCAGGCTCCACGTGTCCCCAAAAGACTTGTCATGTCCCCATCAGGTAACTGTCGTACTGAAAATACAGCTCAGCCCCAACCTCAGGCTGCGGGAGGAACAGGAACTGCCTCGAGCACTCCCAGCCACCGCCAGCTTTGGCTCTTCCACCCCCTTTTGCTCTCTAACAACTGCAGTGGCAGCCAGGAGGCGTGTCCTGCACCCCCACCTCCTGAAGTCCTCGAATCTGTCGAAGGCCACCATAGCTCCCATCCGCTGGCTCAGGGGAGAAAAGCCACTGTCCATGAAGAGCTCGGTGCTGTGCCGGGCCAGGTCAGGGTTGGACATGCTGATGGGAGCAAACGTTCTGCGTGAGGAGCAAGGTGGCC
>NW_010419523.1:7096-7297 GCF_000710305.1 Buceros rhinoceros silvestris | reverse complement strand
AAGTGGGCCAACAGCCATGGGTGGAGGCATCGCTCCTGGGTCCGACGGGGACCGCAAAGGTCCCACACGGGACCCTGACCCAGGGAGGGCTCATTCTGCTCCGCTGGCAGAGGAAGAGCGCAGCGGGCAGCTCCCTCTGAGGGTCCTCGTGTTTTGCGGGGAGGAGATGATACAAACCCAAGAGCTTTGCAAAAGGGACCC
>NW_010419523.1:5560-6753 GCF_000710305.1 Buceros rhinoceros silvestris | reverse complement strand
CCAAACCCACGCATACACACCCCCTCCTCAGGGCTCATGTGCCCCCCACGTCCCCCCCACCCCCGCCCTCACCTCCAGCGCCGCCATGCGCACCACCTGGTTGGTGTGGTAGAAGAAGGTGGGGAGCACGTCGAAGATGGTGGTTTCCGAGAGGATCAGTTTCTGGGGTGGGGTGGGGAAAGCAAAATTTAGGGCAAAGATGAAGGGAGACATCCTTGCCCCACCGCAGGGTTGGGGAGGTACAATCCAGAGGGGACCTTTGATGTGGGGCTGCACCACTGGGGTGCCTTGGGACCCCCAGCCCACCCCGGGGACACCACCAGAGCGAGACGTCAGACCCCACCAAACGGGGTGAGGAGCCGGAGATGGGGCCAGGCAGCGACGGGGCGCCCCCCCTGCCCGCCGCCACACAGTGCTGGCGCTGCGGCAAGGCTTCGGCTGCTTTCTGGGCTGTTTTGGGGGTTAAGCCACTTGCAGCCAGACCTCCTCACCAAAACCTCCCAACAGCCAAATTCCCCGTGCAGGAAAATCACGATTCCCGACCTTCAGGTTCTCGGGGCAGTACTCATGCCCATACATGTCGATAGCGGAGATGAAGATGGACTCCACCTGGTTGTGCCGCAGCTCGTAGGAGGGCAGGTGAGAGGCGATGAGCACCTACGAGAGAAGAGGCGGCTGGGAGCGCGGGACCCAGGGACGGGGACAGGGAGGGGGACGGCGCGGCGCTCGCTGACCTGCCGGGCTCTCAGCGCCACTTTGGAGTGCTCAGTCTTGCTGAGCTGCGTCAGCTCCTGGAGGATGGCCACCAACTCGTCCGTCAGCGTGGGGTCGCGGCCGCACAGCTGGTCCTGCAACGCACCGTGGCTCGGCTCAGGCCCCTCGCTGCGGGGTGGCTTCATCCCTAGCCCCACATGGGCAGAGGGGACAAGAAGCAAGGTGCTAAAATGGGAAAGACGCTGGTCTTTGAACCAAGGGCAGTAACTCAACGTTACAGAGGGGAGATGAAGTCCTCCTAACACGGCAGGAACGGACACACGAATGCAAAGCCCAAACCCTGGGGATGCATGAAACAGGAACGGAAAAGCAGTTTCTGAGGTGTCTGCCTGCTTTTGAGGGGAAAGCTCAGGGCTGTGACAGCCACGTCCCATCCCACTGTGATGCGGAGCTGCTTGCACTGGCCTGTGGGCTTCTCC
>NW_010419523.1:4741-5163 GCF_000710305.1 Buceros rhinoceros silvestris | reverse complement strand
GCACGGGGGTCAGGTCGGGTTTTGGCTGTTCCCGCAGGCTGATGACACACTTGTCATAGTGAGCTGCGGGACAGAGCACAGTGAGCCCTGCAGACCCCCCAGAGAGTCCCACAGACACCCCCCGCCCCCGTGTGCCCTGAGCCCTCACCGTGCTGGAATTGCATCTCCACTTGCAGGTAGCGTCTCAGCAGGTCCAGCACCACTGTCTTCATGTAGCCCCGGATGCCGCTGCGGTACCTGAGAGCAGAGAGCCCAGTGTGCTGGGAGGAGATGGAGAGGAAGGGGGGACCTGGGCGGGTCATGGACAGCGCGGGGCTCACCTCTGCACCAGCTGCACCAAGCTCTGCGTGTTCATGAAGAAGACCTCCCGCTCAGCCTTCCTCTGCCGGGTGGCCGCGTGGGTGTCCAGCACGCTGGCGATC
>NW_010419523.1:2348-4612 GCF_000710305.1 Buceros rhinoceros silvestris | reverse complement strand
CCCCTGTCCCTCAGCAGCACCTCCACACGGCTGGGAAACCCCTCCAGGGATGGGGACTCCACCACTGCCCTGGGCAGCCTGGGACATGCTGGGACAACCCCAACGGGACAGAAATGGCTCCTCAGGGACAACCTCAACCTGCCCTGGGACAACTGGAGGCTGGTTCCTCTCGTCCTGTCACTTGTTCCTGGGGAGAAGAGACCAACCCCCTGCACCCTCCTGTCAGGGAGTTGTCAGAGCCAGAAGGTCTCCCTGGAGCCTCCTTCTCTCCAGGCTAAACCATAGGGTCCGGTGCAGCTCGGGGCCAGCGTGGCCACAGGGCTGCCACCTCCCCAGCTTGTCTGGGGCTGCCACACACAGAGCCTTTTGTATGGGTTTTTTTTTTCCTCCAAGTGGAAAATACCAAGTGACAAATAAACACAAACACAGACACACGAACATTTCCCTCACTCCTCTGATTTTCTGCAATATCTCTTGGCAGGACAAATGGAGGCAGAAGCCCCCGCTGAGCTCTAGCCAAAGCACAGCGACAGCTGCTCACCTGCTGGCTGGGGAAGCGGCAGAGCACCGAGGTGATGTTGCTGGCGTACTGTGCCATCACCTTCCAGATCGACTTCTCCACGGACGGGGGGATTCTTCCCGAAATGCTCGTCATGATCTCCTGCAGCTCCAGGAGGGGCAGGGCGGGGTCCCGCAGGGTCTTCATCAGCTGAGCCACCCATTCCTTCACCTGTGGGAGCAGAAGCTGGTGCTGCCCACACCCCGCAGCTGCCATTGTGGCAAACAGGGGGTGACAGGGCAGGGGACACCGGGACCACCTTTCTTTCCACCAGCTGAGCCCCCCATCCCTTCACGTGTGGGAGCAGAAGCTGGTGCTGCCCACACCCCGCAGCTGCCATTGTGGCAAACAGGGGGTGACAGGGCAGGGGACACCGGGACCACCTTTCCCCCTGCACACACCTTTGTGCTGAAGTAGGGCTCGGGCAGGCAGTACCCGTTCATGACGTTGGTCAGATTCTCCAGCATGTTGCGCAGAACCTGGTGCTGCTTCTCGCCGGTGATGGGGAGGGTCTGCTGGGCCGGGAGCCCTCCCGTGAATGGCTGTGCCTGGAATGAGCAGGGAGAGGTGGGCTGGCCCAGGTCCTTGCCGACACAGGACAGAGCTCCCCGAGAGCTGCAGCTGCCCCAGAAGAACCAGCACAACCCCTCCGTGGCTAGATACAGAGGAGGCCTCCAACGTTCAGTTTCGTGTCTCGGTGCCCCATTGTGAAAAGCTGGGGATGTCGAGAGTGCTGCAGACACACTGAGAACTTGCACATGAGCTCCATACGCTAAATAAACGTGCATGGGATGCTCATGCAGAGCAATGCCATGGCACGGGGAGCAGCCACATGAGCCCCAGAGCAGCCAGATGTGGCATGGCCATGCAAGGTTGCACATGAGCTCCATACGCTAAATAAACGTGCATGGGATGCTCATGCAGAGCAATGCCATGGCACGGGGAGCAGCCACATGAGCCCCAGAGCAGCCAGATGTGGCATGGCCGTACTCCAGCCAGGGCAGCTCCTCTGCTGCCCCACAGGACGCTGCTTGGGAGCAGAGAGGAGGGGACAGCGGCGTAGCTGACCCCAGCAGACTCACAGGCTTCACTTTGGTGGGATCATCGAGCTCGAGCCGGGCTACGACGCAGCCCGCCTCCAGCAGCGCTCCCGGCCGCTTAACATAGCGCACCCGCCCGGCCTCCTGCACCATCAGCGTCACGACGATCTTCATCACCTGGGCGAGGATGGGCGAAACGGTCACCGAGCGAGCAGCATCCGCACGCTGCGGAGCACCTCGAGATCGCGGCAGCATCGGTGGGTTTCGTCTTTGCCACCCACCAGCGCTGCAGGGACAGAGCGCCTCCAGGCTCTTCTGCAAAGCTCACCTCGATCTCCGCAAAAACGCTGCCCTCGTCCACGTGGCCACCATCGTCCACCATGTACTGCAGCAGCTTCCCCGCGGAGGGCGAGCGCAGCACCGTCGGGTCCTTCTCCTTCTCGAAGTCACACGTTTTGTTGCCAACGGTGAGACGGTACCTTGAGGAGAGGGAAAGGTCTCAGCAACCATCTGCCGGTTGGTGGGGAGGGCTGGAGGGGTGCCGGGGCGGGGGGTACCTGTCAACCTCCTCCTTCATGTAGGTCGTGTAGCTGTTGCCATTGTAGGAGAGCAGCAGCCCGCCGTCGTTCAGCCGGTGCACATCGATCTCTATGTGAGTGCAGTTC
>NW_010419523.1:1611-2210 GCF_000710305.1 Buceros rhinoceros silvestris | reverse complement strand
ACGTCGGCAGGGACTGTCGGGCGACCTGCGGGCAGCCGGGGAGAGCCCTTGGTACAGCCCCCGGAGACCGGCGCAATGGCCTTTGTGGGGGCTGGGGGGAGTGGTGGGAGATGAGGAGCATCTCCCTGTGCGCGGTGCAAGGGCCGGTGCAGGAGCAGCGGGACAGGGCTGGGCCAGGGAGGGCAGGAGGCAGCAGCCTTAGGCTGCTCCCGAGACCCGGCTCAACGTGCAGCCCCGAGCTGGTTTAGCTCGTGCTTCACCGGCTGCCTTCATCGTGAGTTCTGGCGTGAAGTTCAACTCACTGGGTTTAAAAGCAAGAAAAGGACAACAGGATGTATGAGAATGTCTGTCTAGTTAAAACCAGGTTATTGACCTCATTTTGTGTCGAGGATTTTTCTAGGACAACCTCGTATTTACGGCACCTTTCTCCGCCAGGACAGGAGCGCGCCACCCTGCCCCTGTCCCCACTGCGGCCAGTGTAGGGGGAGCTCAGCCCAGCCCTCACCTGCAGAATGTACTTCACGCCCTCATAGATGAGCTCCACGTCGACGATGTTGAGCAAGGAGGCTGCTGGCAGCACCTGCCCCCTGAAACGCACG
>NW_010419523.1:1087-1585 GCF_000710305.1 Buceros rhinoceros silvestris | reverse complement strand
CCAGTGTAGGGGGAACTCAGCCCAGCCCTCACCTGCAGAATGTACTTCACGCCCTCCTAGATGAGCTCCACGTCGACGATGTTGAGCAAGGAGGCTGCTGGCAGCACCTGCCCCCTGAAACGCAAGAGGCGGGTCAGGCCCCACCAGCATCGCGTGGGGAGCCAAGGGTGTGAGGGGTCAGCGGTGCCACAGGCGTCTGGCCGCGTGGGCTCCGGGCTGACAGCGGGAGGGCACGAAGGTGACCACAGGGGACAAGCGTCTGCTCTAAATGACCCACACGAGCGCCTTGGAAAAACGCATCCAGACACAGGCCAGAGGCACTCAGATAAAGGTGCGGGGGAGAGCCCTGGGCATCCTCCAAGGCTGGAGGAATAACCTTGATGGTCAAGCGCAAAAACAAGCATCCAGCCCAGCCACTTTCCCTTGAGAGCCCTTTTCCCAAGCGTGTGAAACGTTTTCCCTCTCTGGATAAAGCGGTGGCCGAGAGGCAGGAGAGGC
>NW_010419523.1:0-933 GCF_000710305.1 Buceros rhinoceros silvestris | reverse complement strand
CTGCGAGTCACAGCGGACCCCCCGGTTTCCCACCCAGGCTGTTGCGGTGCCACGGGCGCTGCCTCCGGATTGGCAAAGCTTTTGTAGCAAGAAGGATGGGCCAGGGAGAGAACGACTGGGGTCTCCACGCTTGCGGGAGCCACACGGGCTGCCGGGAGCAGGACATGCAATCGCTGTGAGCCCTGCGCCCATGGCACAGCTGAGCCCTGTCGGGCAGCCCCCGCTCCGCACCTCTCCAGGGAGTGCAGGAATTCGGTCATGCAGGTCCTGAAGGCAGCGTCCGCGACATTCAGGGCACCACAGATGACACCCAGCATCGTGTCCGGCTTCTCTGCCTGCGGAGGGCACAAATAACGGGGTGTGGGTCTTAGACCAGAAGGGGAGCGGTGACCCCGGGGCAGCCGGTCTGCCCTACCTGCACTTTCTCTGCGATCAGATGGTCCAGCCAGCCGGTGTCTATCTCGTTGTTCTGGAAGCTCTCCGTCTCCAGCAGCTTAATCAGATACTCCACCGTGGTCCGGAAATCCCCGCGGATAGACAGCTCTTTCAGGGCAACCACCATGTTCCTTTTAGGGAGAAAAACCCCCATTAACGACCAGCGAGGTGCTTGGCTTTCAGCAGGGGAAACCAGAGATCCACAGGGACCGGGTGCTGAGCTCCGGAGCCCTGGGCACCCTCGTGCCGGGGTGGAACAGCCCCACAGTTCACTCTGACTTAATACAACACTTCGACACCCCAGACAGACTCGTTACACGTCGCTCAGTTAACAAACGCTGCTGCTCACCGGCACCAAGCCCGTGCTAAGCAGATCACCACCACGTGTCTTTAGGCATCAGGCTGATGAAGCGGGGCCACAGCGCAGTCTGGAAGCCGTGGCTTTGGCCAGGCAGCCGCTGCAGCACGCACAAGCTGGTCAGCAAAGCAGCACCACCC
>NW_010419522.1:23918-34175 GCF_000710305.1 Buceros rhinoceros silvestris | reverse complement strand
GGAGCCAGCCAGCGCCTTCCTCCGGGGGGGATGGAAGTCGTAACCAAACCATGATGCGGAAAACTTGCTGCGTCTGGATAAAAAAGGAGAGGAGACACTGTCAGGGGAGAAGAACTCGTTTAACCACTCGTGTTTAACCACTCGTGTTTAACCACACTGAAGTCAGCCGTCCGGACAGATCCCGCCGCCTCTCGTCCTCGCAGTGTGAGCCGCACAACCCGTGCGGGGGGCGATGGCAGCTGGTTCTCAAAGCACGCGTCCCCGCCGATCGCTGCGGGCTCCGCGGCGCCTCTTGCCGCAGCCCCGCGGGTAACGACTGCTCTAGAACGGGGTGTATTTGGGTGCCGTTTCCAACCACCCAGCTACCACGATAAGACCAGAAGGACTTAGAATTCTGTATTTAACACTATTCCAATGTTGTTAGGGATTTTTAACCCAAGATGATTTATTCTCCCACGGGTGCTGTACAAAGCGATTAGTTCATGGGAACTTAGTCCAGAGCAAGCAAGCAGAGTTCAGCAGACACAAGAACTTGCGGACAAGAAACAGCGGCTCTGCTGTCCATGCCGCGCAGGACCGAGTGGGTGCAGGGATGGCTATGCAGGTGATCCCACCAGGCAGAAGGACTGACACCCTGTGATGCATCCGGAGAAGTTCCCGATGGGTTTGGGCTCTCTCTGAATCCAAATACTTGAGTGTGGGTTGTTGCTGCTGTCTCTGTTGGGAAAGCTGTTCTAAAAGACCTCATTTTCTAAACAACTAGAGCCCTCCTTCTCATTTCCACTCTTGGTCTGCTCAAGGCCAATGTCCATCCTTCGCCCACTCTCCTCTTTAAATTGTACTTTTCTCTGAATTTTAATTTCTAACCTGCTTAAAAGAATACCCACAGTCCAGCCCTTGCTTTCTTAAACCACAGCTAGAGATGCTCCGCTGTCACCCTTCCCCTTGCTCCTCCGGGCAGCCTTTCCCTGCACTTATTTGTTACATACCAGGAAAGCAAATAGACTTTTATTTTTGTATTGCAAATAAAAATACTCTGACTGAATAAAGTCTTTATCATTTCACCAGCCAATCTATTTTTCACATCTCTGAGTTAAACAAGAAAATGGAATTTTAACATTCCATTAAAATACACCCCAAGGCCACGAGGTGCTTTTAAGTATTTGTAAAATTCTGAGTACAGACAGTGCTGGAACTAATTTTAACATACCGAACTGCAGTGATTTTTGGTCATTTACAAGTAGGAAAAACCTATATATAATTTGGCTGATTTTATCAGAGTGCTTGAAAGAGAATCTATCATCAGTTAAAGACAAGTGAAAGGGTTTTTTATTTAGAGAAAGGAAGTGACTAAAGGTCTTGGAGGGAAACAGGAAGGGAGTTCCGGAGAGTCCAAGCAAGTCAAATTAACGAGCGAGAGGAAAATACAGCTCTCCGGTCCTGGAACTATACTGCAAAACACCCCTTCTTTTAGCTCTGTGGAAAAAATATTTTACAATCCTTATACAAAGATTGTCAACAAGTAGCAGAACTTTGCAGATATTCACTTAGTTTTCATGAGGTGGGACAAATGCAGCATTATCGCTTACTCCAGCCAGTCAGGTGCTGAGCCAGTCCGGGCAAAAAGAGAGTGGTCTGGGGACAGCTCTAAATTACACCGCCTGCCGCGAGGGAACGGTGCCACTAGCTGCAGCTTTATGTGCCTACATCCAGGGAATTTCCTCCTAGGCCACAGCTTGGTCTGTTCAAGTTGTCTTTCAAAGGAACCAGAACTGCTGCGTACCATTAAAAATGACGTGACAGCAGCGAACGAGGATTTATTTGCTCACTGTCGAAATACACCAGCATTTGAAGTGAATCAAAGCAACAACGATGCTCTCCAGCAAATGAGACAACAACAGGAGAAATTCCCCTCACTCCAACTGCCCAGGAGTCCACTGTCAGCTGGGTTTTGGTCTGACCACTCTCCTCGAAAAGCACCATTAGCTCGTAACAGACGATACACGTGTAAGATAGCAATTTTATGTCTTACTGATGTGTAGGACCCTAAGCACTGGGGTCCAAAGAAAATGGTTTTTACACTGAAGAGAGACAAGACCTGGGTGCAAAAAGCTCGAGCCTGTCCTGGAGCACTTCCATGTTCCTGGATAACCTCCTGTCCAAACCCTGGCCCCAGCGAAGGCTGCAAACAGACCAAGGCAGTACCATAACCACTTCTTCGAACTCACGCTTAAAATCAGTATCAAGTCTAGAACTTGGCATCCCTGATCTATGCCCACGGACATGTCTAAATTCAAACCTCTCAGCCTGAATACTTGGCTTTTTTTTTTTTTTTAAGGTTTTATTATAGTTCTGCTCTGGTTTATGTGAAGGTCCCACACCCTGTAATTAAAAGTAATGACCAAGCAATGTTTGTTCCCTGTGTGCCTGGGGGTCAGTGGAGGGCGGAACATCCACTGACGCCCAGCACCTTTCGGGTCATTTGGACTGACAAATCCGTGGTGTTCAATGCCCAGGCAGTGTTACATCACAAATTAGAGCATGCACCGCACAGCTTCACCAGTTACGGGTGTGGTTTTAGCGCAGAGGGTATGTTGCAGGCTCAGAATATCTAACCCCTCTCTCTAAACCAGAGGTGCTCATCCGCTGATTTCTTCGATTTCTTCACTTGGCATGTTCGAGCGTCAGAGCTGGATTAGCTGAACGGACTGACTGAGGAAAGCATCTTCCCTCCACAGTCAGGGCAAGATGCAGGTGGCAGGAGCCGATGCGGCAGGTTAGCGCAGAGGGTATGTTGCAGGCTCAGAATATCTAACCCCTCTCTCTAAACCAGAGGTGCTCATCCGCTGATTTCTTCGATTTCTTCACTTGGCATGTTCGAGCGTCAGAGCTGGATTAGCTGAACGGACTGACTGAGGAAAGCATCTTCCCTCCACAGTCAGGGCAAGATGCAGGTGGCAGGAGCCGATGCGGCAGGTCCACCATTCTGATTCCAGATGCCGAGCTAGTGATGCTACGAGCTCGGTGACTAGAATTTACAACTCCAACAGCGAGAATGAACTATCTGAAATCAGCCACTGTAGGGGGAGGATGCAGGTGGCGGGAGCCGATGCGGCAGCTCCACCATTCTGATTCCAGATGCCGAGCTAGTGATGCTACGAGCTCGGTGACTAGAATTTACAACTCCAACAGCGAGAATGAACTATCTGAAATCAGGGTATTTCATCTATGTTATTTGAATAGCTTTTACTAAAACTTGGGAATTTATAAATGTTATAATAACTTGGAATTTAAATGGGTTTGAATTAGAAATACATTTTTGCTCTTTTTCAGCATCGATATTTACCCATTTGGGAAAGAAACAACCTGGGAACCAACATTCAGGGTTATTCCCTCGGCTGCCAAGTGTGCCCAAGGAGTAAAGAGACTGATGGTAGCAACATTTTCACCATGACCGTAGGCAAGGCTGGTGGCATTGGGACTGTGAAACTCATCCAGGCAACATTTGCACTGGAAGCAACAGCTCTGACTTCCAAAGGCTCCCATTTGAAAGGTACAGGCCCTCCATCTTCTTCACTTTGCTCCCTGCTTAATAACTTGTCCCTTGTGATGGCTTTGATCAGGCTGCAGCAGCTGGAGTCCTCACTCGCGTTATGGGGGAGTTTGGGGGTCACAGTGCATTGTGGACTTCCCAAGACAGAAGGTATGGCAGCTCTGGAAGACACCACCAAGACTGTGACTGCTCCTTCCTCCTTATGAGCTCCTCCTTTTATCTGGGTCAGGCAAAGATAGGACAGCTAAAAAAATTGTCAACATGTCTACCCTGGTTCCTCAGCATCACATCAAGCTGATCAGGCACCAAAGCCCTTCACCTCCCTCACCTTTCCTCACGTACAGCACTCCAGCTTTGGAACACTTTGGGCAGTTTCAGTTACCTATGGCAGTGGCAGAAGATTCTAGGATATTAAATTCTTCATAGTTTTGTGAAAGTGAGCAGCTGGCCGAATCACGGAGAGCTGACGAGCTCTCCTGTGGAGAGGCAGCCGGGAGAACGTGGCTGTTGCCTGTTCCATTCAGGAGCCATCGGCGAGTATGTCGTTTTTACAAGCCTGTCTGTCTGTTACCCAGATGGGAAAACCAAAAAGGAGGATAAGAGAGATGGGAGGACGACCGAAGATACTCCAGTCTAGAGATGCAAACCATGTCAGACCTGAAGCTGTAGGAAACCAGAATCTGCGAGTTTTACTGGTGTTGGAACTAGCTGCTGACTGTCGTAGCCAGGGATGTGCTTGAGGTGTCATGCCAGTGGAACTACCTTAGGTGCAGCCATGGTCTCGGCAAGGACAGGAAAAAAAAAAAGGGAGATAAATCTTGTAGGCTGACTTCTCTCTTTTCTGTCCTGTGAAATGGCGCAAGAACAAGAGGAAAAGATCTTGAAGAAACAGCACATGAAAAAGACGTTACCTAGAGCTACTTTATTCCCCAAAGAAAATTGAGGTTCTTCAGCCTTTCTAGGGCATGATGTTTGGCAGGTATCACTTGTTCTACACTATTTTCAAATGCTTTTTTTTTTCAGTGCAAACCCAGATTTTACTCCGCTTACTGTACCTTGTGAAAAACTAACATATTTCAGTAAAAAATGACTACTTGAATGCCATGCAACATCTGCTCCAGTTACTACTTCAGCACAGGTATTAGCTAAGATTAACTGGTTTCATTCCATCAGGTAGAATCGGATTGCTGAGCAGTGCAAGTTTTAACGTATGAGCCTGGAAATAATTATAACTTGACCACATCCTAGGCAGAAATGCCTGGGTAGATTGAGAAAAAAAAATCAGTTTGGCTTTAGAAGTAGCCAGCTATATGTTACTTGTTTCTCAGCCAAATCCTACCCACTTTAAGCTTCAGAAAATAAAATCAGAATTTAGAACTGGCAGTCTTTTTAAGTTTTATCCAACTAAATTGATCCAACAGAGATCTTGTAAACTTCGCCTTGTGCTACTGTAATGTTGAACAGATCTATGGAGCACATCACAACCTTCCTGAAGCTCTTCCAGAGAACTAAGTTGGCTGGTGGTGTCTACCCGTAGAAACTTGTCTCGTTCTCCATTTCTCTTTGCTTGCAATTTTTATTTGTACCTAATCCCTGTTCACTCAGATTTTCGTGAGAACAATGACTTCCTGAAAATTTCCTTTTCTTTCCAAAATGTCACGCAGCAAATCAGTTTCAAAGATTGGCTGTTGAAAGACGAAGATGATGTCATGCTTCAACTGGGTAGTCTGCTCTAAAGCCAACCTCACCGAGTGATGACGAGCAGCTTTTTGATCCTGTACCAGTAGTAACTTCTTTTACCTGGACTGCAGTGTAGAGGGGGAACTGCCATGCTTACCTTCTACTCTTGTCCCAGAGGAATCTCCAAATTCAGCCCACTTTTAGACACATCCCCTCACCAGCTCATCATGATATCACGCTGCTGCTCATCTGACCTGGTTTAGCCCTTCTTACAGCTCGAAGTTCATACCGATGTTCAGTAGTTGTACTGAATGCCTTTGTTTTTCTTCAAGAACATAACAAGAAGCCAGGTTGTAAGACAGTGAGACGTACGTGCATTTTATATTAACTAAATGTGACACTTCATCAAAACACGTATCCTGGCTTTTCTGTGTAGTGGGTGATGGTTATCGCCTCTGCCCGGACCTTAGGCACTTCTTTACTTTTTAAAACCCATTTCTGGAGCTGCCCCAGGATGCTGAACATGCAAAAGCAATTTAGGTACCCCACTGTGGGATAAGAGGAAAGACAGCTGGGAGCCGACAAAACTGGATGCTAAAATGGACCAGACCTCCAGCTGCTGACCCACAGACCAGACAGCTCAGCACAGGCAACTGGCACGAGCTAAAATGGTTGAGTTCCTTCCGACTGGAACAGCCCAGGATGGTTCATTCTTGCTTCTTCATATAGCATCCATCTAACTGCAGCCAAGGAAAGGGAAACATACTACTCGTAAGAATAGCAGAGGATGTAGCCTGCCATCTTTTCCAAAATAGAGAGTGCTTTCTGAACCACTTTAACAACGAAATCAGGTGCCCCCAGAGAAATGCATCCTGTATGATACATTGGTTCAATTCCAGATCATTTTTTGACATCTGAATGACATTTAATTTTTTATGATATTCCTACCGACATGTCATTTTTAAACACACTGTGTCAGGGATTTTGTCCTTCCCTCTGCTTGGAAATTTCAGTTCTAATTACGGATATTCCTTCAGTCTAAGTATTTATGCATTGTAGTTGTGTGGCCTATGTATGTATGTACGTAGAAATGCATAGGCAAGACGTGAACCAAAAAAGCAAACTACGCTGTCTCTGGCCTATCTGGCTGTTTGGCTTTAATTAAGTTCATGTTTACCCCATGGAGTGCTCCCAGACAAGGACCGCGGCTCGCTGCGTTGTGCAATGTGCTGGCGTGCTAAGAAGTCGATTCCTCCCACACGCAGCTCACAAAACACAATACAACAGGTGGATGGCAGGCGTGTGGCGTGGGGTGTTTTGGAAAAACGAGCTAACAACAAACCAAAGAGGTCAGTGGAAAAAGCGCAGTCACATCACTCCCTACCATTATCGGCGAGCTGATTGCTCTCACAGATGATCTAGATTTGAAAGACAGATCTAGAAGCAAGCAAGGAAATACATACATGCATTGGGAGAAAAAAAGAGTTAAAAACCGATCTTCAGTGAGCTAAGAATAGCAAATATACTAGATTTGGAGACTTGAGCAGACCTGAATATAACAGATAGCATATACAGGCACCATATATTGTTACAGCTCATGGCACACACTCGGAGCTCTCCTCAGCTGTGAGCTTCTCAGGCAAAGAGGACGTAACCCCCTATAGACAGAGCGTGCCACAACGCACCCACAGCCCCTGGATGGTACACGATGTTAGAAATACCGCCTGCCAGCATGGGCTTTGTTCTCTTTTCCCTCAGATTTCTCACAACCCTGAGACGGGCCAGACAGGTCAGCTGGAAGCACGGCTGAACCAGGCGCTGGTAGCCCACGCTGCCAAAGTTCCGCTGAATCGTTATGCCCGTGAAGTTACTGGCACAATAAACAGAACTATTTAATTTCCATTTATTCTGCTTCGTGTCAGCGCATGACCGACTGGTTCTGGAAAACCCGAGTATTGGCGAGGCACGGATGTGTGGGAGATGTGTATGCAGAGTTTGTAGCCGTGTCACCTGGGGCAACGTCGCCTGGGGTTTGACACGGTAAGGGGGGTGTGGGGTTTGGCAATACTTGGATAAGGAGCCCACACAATTGCTGCGCAGGTAAGGCTGGGTATTTGTGTTCGCAGCGCTGCGCACGGAAACGCTGCCGCAAGCTGCGGCGTGCTCTCCCAGAAATCCTGGCCATCTGCTATCGCAGGCAGGAAGAACGGCTGTCCGTGTGTCTGAACGCAGCCATCTCCTCAGGAAGAGCAACCCGGCGCTGAAGCGAGGAGTTCCGGGGCTGCCAGCGATGGTTACGTGGGGAAGAGATTGAAATGGCAAAAGAGGAAGGTGGGAATTTGTGCACAGAAACTGTGGACAATAGCCGAGCCAGCTCCCGGTGCTTTGCAGCCTGGATGGGAGGACAAGCCCAGCAGTGTCAGGCAGCAGCAGCTGGAGAAGAAAGGAAACAGAACAAAACGGAATCTGTATCCCCGAGTCTTTGAAAGGGTGGGCTATGGCCAGACAGGAGAGGGCGAGGAGAAGGGGGGTGAAATGAATCGCGAGCCCAATGCACAGAAAGGGTAAAAGATGAAGGCAAAAAGGAAAGGGCAAGAAATCCCCTTTTCTAGCGCAAAAATAGATGAGGCGGAGAAACAGTGGAAAATGTAATTTCAGGTTACCTTGCTGCACTGAGCGTATTAATAGTTTGATTCAGTTCCGTTATGTGAAATGAAGACATGAGAAAGGAAAAGGGCATAAAATCCTCCTCACAAGCAGAAAAACAGATGAGGCAGAAAACCAACCAAAAAATGTAATTTCCAGTTCCCTTGCTGAGCTGAATGTATTCCTAGTTTTACTCAGTTCTGTTGTTTTAGATACTCATTTAAGGCCACATTATTGTCTACTCTCCCTCCTTATTGAAAACTTATTTCTAAGGACCAGTTTTTCTCTCAGGCATGTGTGTGTAAGTGTTCCTGCAGTAAACTGCAGGTTTTTAGGGGTATCTGAAGGCAAGAGGACAAAAACCTGGTGCAAGCTAAATCAAGAGGCAGTTGTTACAGTGGTTTTAGTATGACAAGGACTGACTGTACAGCCTGACCTGCCATTCTGCGTGCCCCACTTGTACAAAGGTATTCAAAGAGGAAGGTGTTACCCTCAGTTGGACAATATTCTGAAACAACCCTGCATTTATTAGAGGGTCGGGCTTCACGGCGTGCCCTGCCATTCTGCGTGCCCCACTTGTACAAAGGTATTCAAAGAGGAAGGTGTTACCCTCAGTTGGACAATATTCTGAAACAACCCTGCATTTATTTAATGAATAATAACAAATTTGACTCTCTGCATTTACAAATACCACTCAGATTAAACTTCCTGTAGTCTAAGAATTCATCCTTAAATGACTATTAAGCAAAAAAACACCCCACAAATAAAAGCTGGAAAGATATTTGAATGTATAGTAATCACAGAATCCTTTAGGATGGGAAAGACCTTCAAGTTCCTTGAGTCCCCCCGTTCCCCAGCACTGCCCGGTCCCCCCTGCCCCCTGTCCCTCAGCAGCACCTGCACACGGCTGGGAAACCCCTCCAGGGATGGGGACTCCACCACTGCCCTGGGCAGCCTGCGACACGCCTGCACAACCCCAACGGGACAGAAACGGCTCCTCAGGGACAACCTCAACCTCCCCTGGAACAGCTGGAGGCCCCTTCCTCTCGTCTTGTCACTTGTTCCTGGGGAGAAGAAACTGACCCCCACCTCACTCCAACCTCCTGTTGTGGAGTTGTTGAGAGCCAGGAGGTCTCCCCTGAGCCCCCTTTGCCACAGGCCAAACGACCCCAGTGCCCCAGCCGCTGCAAATAAGCAAACCCATTACTATGATTAAACCTGCACTGCGACTAAAGCATTTTGGAAGGATGACACCTACAACCTAGGAAGACATGGAAATGAACAGTTCAAGAGATGCAGCTATTCAACTGTCCACTTCTTCAGCTGAAGCATGACTCCAGTACAGTCACTTCAAACGCAGCGACGGGTGTGAAGCAGTGAGAAACACAAGCGAGCTGAACTGACGAGTGTGGGAAAGCACCGAGCACCGCAGCTAGCAGGGGGAAAAGGACACTTCAAAAGAAGCCGGTGTTGTCCTAACGTAAAGTTACCCATGTCAGTATAATCCTCAGCGCTTGTGGGCGTTTGAAGTACCACAAGAACAGACCTGACACCCTCCTGCATCGTTTGAGGGCTGTGGATCGTGGACCACTTTCTGGGCATGCGGCAGCCCTGCAGAAATCCTCTTCCGCTGGTTTCTCCAGAGGGAGCTTTTCTTCTCCACTGCTCTGCAGCGTAAGGAGCACGACCTCATTCTAAGAATATCGTAGCAGTTTGTTGCGGCTTTACACGTTAGTGACTCTGGTAGACTAGACTCTTCTCAAAAGATAACCCCAGAAATGCGCGAAATCATGCAAATGTAGATTTGCTTCTGGGAAATGTGAAGTGATTTTTAATTTTCACCAGCCCGGGTAAAGATTATCTCTGGAGTTTGTATTAAATATTTAAGAGAATTGTCCCTACTATCAGATCCAACCTTCTTATGCAACGAATTACTGGATTAGATCCTCAGCTCGTAGAGATTGAGGCTGCTTCACTGAAATGCACATGTTGCTGGGAATTAGCGCGAGTGAGAATCTGGCTTACTGCAGCTAGGCTTAAGAGTTCAAAATGAACTAAGTGAAACGTGGGCTACGTGGAAAGCGCAGCGTCAGGAGATATCTCTGTGCAGGATACACGCCAGGCTGAGGTCTGATAAACTCACCAGACACCACAGACACACGGAAGTGGATGGGACCATCTGACTCCCAAAGGCCCCCTTCCCGATGCGGAGTCCAGAGAGGTCAAAAGATCATCCGCTCCTCACATACCCACGCACCACAAGCTAAAACACACTTCCCAGCACCCTACAAGCTTTCAGCCCACAGCAAAGACCAAAAGCTAGATTTTTTCTTTTTTTTTTTTTTTTTTTTTTAACGGTTGACAAGATGTTTCCGCCC
>NW_010419522.1:14939-23863 GCF_000710305.1 Buceros rhinoceros silvestris | reverse complement strand
TTTTTTTTTTTTTTTTTGTAACGGATGACAGTAGTTCTCGCCGCAGATAAACTTTGGAAAAGCTCTGCCTCCAGAACTAGTTACGTTCTGTTTCCTGGTGGTGTCCTACAGCAGTCTGCCTCTGTAGAGCTGAAAAAGGCAAATCCAAACTGGGAATACTGCTGTTGTTCAAACTGGAGCCCATACTCCCACTACTTCAGTAATACAGTTTCTGTTTGGGATGGTATGCAGCATGGACACCAACGAAATGAAGAGACGGATTTAGTAAGGACCATGCTGTGATCTCAGGCTGACAAAGAACGAGCCATAAAAGGGCTCTGCAAAGGCTCAGAAATCGAGGAGAGAAATCTGTGCAGCAGTCGCTGTTTGTGATCTGTCGTTCAGAACTGTATACGAGGTTTGGTGCAACCCATGTCTTTAACAAGACCTGACTTAACTATTAACCGTGCCTTTGAAAACAAGGGAACGTCGGCACTCTGTATTTTGGGGGAATTAATGGAATGGGATGTACCCATAAGCTGCTCTTTAACCGCACCGTTTTCTTGTATCTATCCGCAGATTTCATCCGACGGTTGTACTTGGTTCTAAGGTGAAGATTCTCCTGAATAAAGCCCACATATTTCTAGGAACAAGCAGTCCAGATATTTCTATTCTAGTTACCACCATGCCACGAGAACTGAAATAGCATCAATTAAAATTGTCATTGACCTCTTACGGAGCACTGATAGAAGTGCCATTCTCCCCGGGTCCCAGCTGCTTTTTATACAACAGGGTATTTGATTTCCCCCGAACATTTGATAGAAAGATTAAACTGTCCAGTGTTTCCAGTTAAAACCAGTTTGTGCTCTACAGTGGATTTAACTACTTCATTAAATCACTCGTTATGGATCTCCTCACAGCACTGCTTCAGTTCTTCAGTCTGTAAATTTTTCACTTATGGATTTAATAAAATCATCAGGAAGCTTAAATTTCATTCATGTGCCAAGTCTCACGACGATGTAATTAGAAGCCGTTACCACCCTCCATCTGCCATGCTGTGTGCTGTCGGCGCACCTGGCTCTCGGCACGCAGAGTGCTCACAGCCTGCGCACGGATGCGCTGGGAGCAGAGAAGATGGTGCCTTCTCTAGCTGTGACCTAACCTCTCTGACAACATCTCATACTGCTCTTTCTCGACCCTAGGGATCTCTGGTCCAGCACACAACCCAGGTGCCTTCCTGGGAGCGAAATGTTTCTCCTTTCTTCTCAGGAAGATTGCCAACACGCTTCCTTGCCTCTCTCGGATGTGACTGTCCTTCTTCCCGTCTGTTTTGTTCCATGTAGATCGGCGTAATGTTAGACCCTTCTGTTGTATGTGTATGCATGCAGAATTAATAGACTTCATCTCCTACAAAAAGGCGTTGGCAGGGGGGTTGCTGGCAGCAGACAGAGTGAGCACATAACTCTCTCCGTGGCTTCGTTTCCCGGGTTGCCAGCCACATTCAATACTGGCCTCAAGGTGCTTCCTCTTGACCTTTAAAGCCTGTGGAATCTCGACCGAGCACTTGTCTCAAGGCAGCAATTCCCTCACCCTCCCGAGGGCCAAGGGCTGCCCGAGTCCTCCCTGTCTCACCAGCAGGTACACCAATGTGACCAGCGAACGCGCAACTCAACAGCACCTGCCGTCTTCCTCCTGCAGGCATCTCCACCCTACTGGGATCATCAAAGTTACACTGAGTTTGTAGTCAAGGTTTCTTTCCTTTTTTTTTTTCGGCATCCAAAGTTACACTGAAGTCCTTTATTGTTATGTAAATTTAAATGTAAATATTTTAAAAATTTTAAAACGTGAATATTTTTGTGACTGGATTCTGCTTGACTCTGTGTGTTCCTCTTCACAGACACAACCTGCCCCATCTAGTATCCAAAACTCTGCTTGGTAGCAAAGTATTTGCTGGACTGGACATAAGAGCAGGATTTATACTCAAAAAAGATCTTTCTTTAAGAAAACGAGGTTATATTCTGAAAATCAGACCCCTTTTAAAACAATTTATAGCCAGCTTTTGGGGGAAGACGTCTACATTGTGTTACCTGAATAGCCTTCCTGTCCTCATTGGTCCTTATGGCACTTGCCTCGATGCTCGAGTGACAAAAGACAAGTAACAGAGTTTGCACCTATAGGCATAAATGCATCCGCAAAACAAGTGTATGCAAATATGTACCCGCAACTGCATTTCAAAATACTGTGTTAGGCACCAAACTCAAACTAAGTGAAAAGGCTGTTTAAACAACAGGCAATAAATACATTCACTGAAATAATAATTTTTTTCTTTATTTACTTTGCAGGGGATTCGCACATCAGTCCTCTCACAAAATTAGTTTTCATAGATTAAAAATTCAAGCTTCTTTTTAACCAGTCCATACTTCAGCTTCCCAGTAAAAGTTCAGCTTTTCCAAATAGCACCTCTTGGGAAAAAACTGACAAAGCTTGTTTCCAGAGAAACACCGCGTGGCGTTGGAACGGAGGGCGCAGCCTGTGTTGTGGAACCCGGGTTACACTCGACAAAGCACCGACGCAGGCCTGCATGGCAGAAGGCTCATTTCAGAGCGATAAGAGAGAGCCCAAAACGAGAAAGCTGATCCGGCTGCTTTTCATCGGACTTCAAAGTCTGGCTCAACTCCAGTTTCCCTCAGTCGAGGGAGTTGGTAACAAAGTACTTGTCAGCAGGAGAAACCAGAATCATTCGGCCACTGTACCTTTCTGGGACGGTTCTCCTCGCGGTCTGTTTCTCGGTTTTACTCCACGTGCCAGAGCTCTCTGCCGCAGTCCCTGGCTGACATCGGTGTGACGGAAGCCACGAGCGATCCCGTCCCTGTGCCGGCTGCCACAGGTACGTTGCCGCTGCTACCAGTAAGCAGTCAGTGCCACCATAGTAAAAGAAGGTGTGGTTTGGTTTGCGCTTGTCAGAGGGTCTGTAGGAGTTTTCACAACCGAGAATCCACACTGCTTTTATTTTAGCAACAAGAGCTGTTCAAGTGATGGTATTTAAGGAATGAGGTCACGTACCCAAGCTGTTTAGATACAGCAGTGTGCAAAGATGTCAGTCAGGCTCCGAGCAGATAGAGAGTGCATCAGCTTATCAGCCCGGCATTTCCAGCGCTGCTGGGCTGCCACGCGCAGTGAACGCCACCCCGGCCCAGGAGGGCGCTTCCACAGCCCTTTACACTGTAGAGCACAGCCAGAAAACCAACTGCAGGACTCGATACGTGTCTCCGCACGCCGACACCTCAGTGGGCCAAGACAAAAAAGGAGCGCTCTTACCTGGGTCAGTCGGGTTTCTCTGCGGTAGGAAAGATTCCAGCAGGCCAGATGTTGCCGCAGGAAATCCTAGGCAACCAAACACATTTCAGTCACTATATCGGTGACACTCACTCAGCGAAGTGCTAATCTGACTTTACACCTTCATCCAGATATATTTAACTACCACGGAAGATTTGGCCCAAGATTTTTGGCCAATGGCAGAATGTATTTGCGTGTTCCTGTGCATCCACAGAAAGAGGAAAAATCTATTCCTTTAAGTATACAATTATGTATAAATCTGGGTCCATGGCTGCCATGGTCTGAAGTTAGTTGGTATAACTGTAACCTCAGTAGAAATTTGCTTGATCACTAGACTTAAATTTGATAGTCAAATGGTCCAGACCTGATTTACCATGTGCAATTCAACTGGAGTCGACACAATTATAAACACCGATACTGGATTTTATTTGGCCCACAATCTTTACTGCAAAATTCTTTTCAAATGTAGCCAGTTAAAAAAAGAAAAAAGCCCTCCCTTTTCCTAAATACATGGAGTATGGTTACACAGACAGGTTTATCCGAAAAATTTAAATATATACATACATAAATCCAATGTTTTATACTCCTGTAAATTCCTTCTTAATGGTTAGTAAATGATAGGTCCTTTCTCAAAACACACTTCAGAAGGAGTTTTTGCCACTGAAGTTTTTATATAAATACACGTTTAAATTATCATATCTGTTACAACAGAGACAAAAATTAGGCATTATAATCACTTCTCTGAAGAATTTAAACTGACCAAGGCTCCACGCTGAAACTATTTACACATGTGAGCTCAAGAAAAACATTCCCTTAAATAACGTAATTCACGCGTACAAATGTTGCAGACTCCAGCCAAGAAGAGGATAGCTCTCAGGACAAACCCCCGGAGCTGCCCGTAACACAAGCAGCACAAACCAGGCTGTCAGGCACTGACCCGTATTCGATTTTTATGACAGAGTTTATGCCAAATATATTTCCTCTGACTTCATCAATGCGAACCAAGCCATTGCCAGCCCTCACACACCTAGCAGATACCTGCATTAGGCTTTAGTCATTTACATCATGAGGATATCAAGATTGGGCCTTTGCGCCGCTAAATAGCTCAATAAATCTCGCTACAGTTTCTCGCTTCCCCGAAATTGTATTTTACTGTTTGTGTATTGAAGCAACAAGATTGCAGCAGCAATGAGAAAGTATTTACAGCCTAGTTTGATTTACGTGGCTTCACGTCTGCACAGAAGCCAGAACTATTCACCGAGCGTCACCTGTGCATCTGAATTCTACGCACGGCAAGAAGCCTGCGCTGCCTATCAGCACCCCGGGAGCAGAAGGAATTAGCTCCAAGAGAGGACCTGTATTTCAGGAATTAACCCTGAGAACTTGCGCAAACGCCTGCTCCCATTATTTTTGCACAGCCCCAAGGGACTGTAGAATTAGCCCTAGTACGATACCAGAAATACCCGAGTCTAACTGAAAGGAATCACAACTTCAGGCTTTTCCAAAGGTGATCTTACTGAGCATTTGTGTGGTGGTAAAGAGGAACCGAAGACGGCTGGCTGAAAACCTGTGAGCGGACTTGATTCACAGCAGGCACGCAGGCTGCATGGTGGAATCCTGCAACTCAAAATATTTTTCAAGCATAAAACACATCGAGCAGTGAGTTAAGCAGACAATTATTTCAGTACCTTCTGACCAAATAAAATGAACGGTTCAGTAACTATTGCTTTCCCACTTCTAACAGGGACAGCAACTGCCTGGCCGATAAGTTGTTTGGTATTTACCTCTACCCAGAAAGGAGAAATATGGAATGGCCAACTGGAGAGATGATCAGTGAAAGCACTGCCACAGGCAGTGAAAACACTGAAGGGAGCAGCCAGTGGGTAAACTGAGACAGTTAAAACCGAGTATCTTCTGTCTGAAAAAAACCCCATATTCTCACTGACATGACTGAAACGGCTCTTGTTCATTTCTACGCCATATCAGTCATCCTTTTCTTTCTCTCCCTCCACCAACAGCAGACACAGATAATGCTGTTCCTGAATGAAACTCAAGCCTGTCTGGACATGCCTGATTTTTCTTTGAGAAACTTCCCTCTTGCTCTTTTGGCGCTGCGTGTTGTCTCTGCGCTCAGCCAGTGCATGCGGTGTATGTACCTGAACATGATGAACATAATTTTTTTCAAAGTTGTTGACCAAACCTCTCTTCTCTGTACAACACAATGAACACCTCAATAACCTCCCGAACAAATGAAACCTATCTTGAGTTGTCCATTAAGCAATTTTCTGCCAAGGTAATTTGCTTCCATTATAACCATTTAGTAGGGAGCTAAGAGCATTTGACCACTTCACTAGTTCACGTTATCAAAATGCTGGCTGATCTACCGTGTTCCAAAAGCTGAACAAAAGGCATCCCAGCCACTTTACATACCCGATCCAGAAAACCTGCCAGTGCTCCTTACAGCGGGGATTCAAACAGACAGGAATGATTGACTCTGTTTCAGTTATTTGCCAGACACAGCAGCAATTACAAGTGCTTCTAATTCTCTGTTAATTGAAGGTACGTTACAGCTGTGCTACACACCAGATCCTCAGCTACAATCAACCAGCAAACCTCCCTTGTGTTAATTAACCTGTGTAACGGAGGCCAGCTGAACCTAACCGCCTTCAGGTTTTATCTCTGTTTTTACGCTTGTCCACGTTACTGCGCTTGTTTCTAGTGGAGCAGCAGAACTACTGATTGTAAATGCAAACAGAGCAAAGTCCAGAGGAGTGAGCCTGCAACAGCCTCTTCGTGCCTCTACCAGTACCGGGTAGACATCACACAACAGCTTTAAAAAGCAACACCCCCAAACTGGAACATGTTGTCATCTTCCAGTCAGCTATAGCATCTGTTACCTCACAAACCATCCAGCCCTTCGACAGCCCCAGCAGAACCTTCTCTGGTCTGAGCTTTCAGCAGAGATCTCTGGAAATGGTGTCAGGAACTGAATTAGCCCCATCACAGAATGATGCTGAGTAACTCTGACCCTCACCGCAGTCACTGCTGCTGCTGTCACCCCCGAGTCACCGCGTTCGCTGGGGAAGCAGCCTCCTCTGCCAGCTCAAACTTCCTTTGCTGCATCAACGCTGAGTTCACAGCTTGGCATCGCCCCGCGATAAACTAAACACCCAGGTAAGTCCCTCTGGGGAGAACAACAGCCATGACTTACTAAATGCTTCTGCCTTCTTTTTGTTCCTTTTCTTTACACAGGAGTCAAAGTCTTTTTAAACATCATACATTTAAATTCCCAAAATGAAAAACCTTTAAAAGCAGCTTCTGACCTCACTCCAACGCCCTCTGCCTTCATTCCCTTTGGTCCACATCATCTGCCTCTTGTCCTCTGTAGCTATTTCCATCTTTCCCTGCTTGTTTCCTTCAAACAAGTTCTAATCTTTTTATGGTTTTCAGACAAAAACAGGTTTTAATTTTTGTTTTGGGAAACAGTGATAAAATTCATTGCTGGATAGTTTAGAGGACCCACAGCTCTGAGGTGACAGCAAACCCTGTCCCCCAGCCTTAGGCTCCAGACTACCCTGGCTCCTTAGAGAATCTTCCTGCCGAGTTCAACAGACGTCGTGTCTTCACGCCTTGACTTTGCCATCTCACAGACACATACAAGGCACTGTTGAGAACTATGACATGCTTTACTGTTCTTTCTAGCTTACTTTTAGAGCAGTAGACAGCAGAATCCATTTTCTGTCTTACTACTGACCTTCCTTTGTAAACGTTAAACTTCATCTCCCTATGTTAGCTAGTTAAACCCAGTCAATTTATGGTTAAGACGGTGGATTTCTTATTCAGTGCCAAGAGGGATGGCAATGAAAAGCCACACTGCGCTGTGCATGCAGGGAGAGCTTGGTGGAAAAGGAAGAATGACAGCTCGGAGCTGTTAGATGCTTTCTGTCAAGTGCCCATCGAAAGCGAGCGCTCCAGGAGGCCACTTCCGACCAAAAGGTATTTACAGATTTCGTTGTTTTACAGGCAACTGCAGCCGTGGTGCAATCTATAAATACCTGTGTCTTCATGATTAGCTCAGATCACTCCACACTACGTCAACTTTCACATGTTACTCGTTCTATGTAGGCTGCCAACATTTATGTTCTTAGACCAATGATGTCTTCAAACCATAAGCACTAGCATCTGAATCCTTCCCAGGCAGGATATATAAGCACAAGCCAAGGAAGAAGCAGTCGTAAGAAGCTTTCTTTCAGCTCTGGAAGCACTAAGTCATGCTCTGCAGAGTGCTGAAATGACTTTTCTTTCTTAACCAACCTACGTAATGCCTTTGCAGCACTAGTAAACCACAGACAAATTTTCTGTAATAGTTCCCCTTAAATATTTCACACATCTGTGAGAATCCCAGTGCTGTGCCACTTCAAGGTTTGGTCAGAGGAAACTCTCTGCCACTTGCAGCACGCTCAGAGTTAATCACCTCCTCGCCAAACACAGCACAATTCTTTGGACTGAGCTTCAGACTGACAGTAAGCTTATGACGGACTACTAACAAATGTGGTGGGTTTTGTTAACGAACATTCACACACGCCAGACTATCGCTCAGCTCTAAGAAATGCACCATGTAAAGTTCTCTCAAACATTTTAAGCAACAGTGTTTGGCTTAGTATGTCTACATTGTCTATGCATTTAACCTTCTGTGAGAGGAGGTGTCTCCTTCCCAGCCCCCATTGTCCTTCACACATTTTCACCTGCCAGAGCACATTTTAAAACCAGCACTGGGGCGACTTCTGCCCATAGGCACCCTGGGAGGAATCCTCGGTTAAATAACCTCTGCATTCTCTCTCGCCAGGGTGTAGCGGCACAACCATACTGGGCTTCTGGAAGAAGTTGATGCTCCATCTGTTTGGGGACTCCATATCCTTCAAAACAAGCCCAGATCTTCTCAGGTTCTTCAGCTTTGAGAGAAGCTTTCCTGTAGAAAAAAGGTTTTCCTTTCCTGCCTTACAGCGGGGCTTCAGCCTCACTGAAGTGAGGACTCGCCATCCATCCAGGCAGCAGGTTTTCCTGACTGAACTAGGAAGGCTTCTTTTCCTACAGCACTATTCTCAGTTCGTGAATCCCCCTCATTCTGTTTTCAAGACTCCAAAAGTGAAATATTGACCCAACACACTTCCTACAAACACCGTGACATCGCATATGCCAAGCTCTCTGCAAATAGAGTGCAAACACTGGACATCAGGAAACCTACTCCCCAGCTGGAATTACTTGCTAAGCCTGAAGGAGAAACTCAAATTTTACATTTCTTAACCTTATCAACAAAAAAGCTGTTTGTTCTGCATATTCTAGATTATGAATATCTGGAAATCCAAAGCCTTCTAAAAATGCGGAGGGTGGGCTAGAACAATGTAGAAAATGTGGGGGTTTGCAGTCTCTTCTCTCTCCACACTTTGCCCTGCATGTCTGAGAGCACACAGCTGCAGCCGTGGAAGAGGAGCCAGGTAGTCACAATGGTTGCAGAAACCAGGTGTCCAAAGCCTGGTAGGTCACAGGCAAGGAGGCAGCCGTGTCTTGTTCCTGCCTTGGGCATGAACAGCATTGGGGCAATTTTTTCC
>NW_010419522.1:13434-14844 GCF_000710305.1 Buceros rhinoceros silvestris | reverse complement strand
GGAATTCTCACTCGGTAGCTGAAAGGTCTCACACGGTTACAGCGCAAGAGCTGAGCACAAACCCTACCGATAATGACTAATCACCTAAAAGGTACCACGCTGATTTTCCCAGCGAAGAGTAGCAGCCACAGAAAATCTATTTACAGCCTGCCAAGGATGGGGGAAAGAAAGAAAGGAAAATCACAAAGGAGCTGATTCTTCATCATTTTTTTCCTTTTTAGTCATTAGTCAGAGCCCATTAAGCCTAGCTACGAGCCCCCTATTAAGGACAGAAGACCCCTGCAGATCTGATGGGGAATTTGAATGTGTGGAGACCCCTGGCAGGAGTCTGGGCGCTGCCATCTGCCTACCACCAGCTCACGGCTGACAATACTTCATTACCGAGGAGATCCTCCGCTGGGGCTCTTGAGGCAGCTGTGCCCTCTTGGTCCGAGTCCTGCAACGTGTCACTGCAGCAACACCAGTACCGCCAGCCCGTTACTTTCAGGCTGTCTGACTAAGCAGCTTTTGGCTGAGCATACATGCTGTTGTTTCACCACTGGGACCAAATTTTTATTTCAGATACCATCCTGCAGTCTTTGCCTTTCCTCGTTAGGGCTACGCTTGTAAAAACCCCAGGACAGACCGGGCCCTTGCTGGGTAAATGCTGGCGAACAGCTCAGACAGGAATCCACAGCTAAGCCTCTTTTTTTCACCCCAAGAGTTATAAAGGGATGACAGGACACACATCAATGGACAGAAAACAAGATGTTAAAAGATATTCCAGGATGAAATTCTGTTCTCAGTAAAATATTAGCTAGAGATATTCTGTGATAATTTACTCAGTCTAGTACTAAAACCACTTGTCTTTTCAAGGGTATGGCGAAATATTGAGTAGTCCTGACTCATGTGCTCCTGGTTAGAAGACTATATAAGACAGCAGTAATCCCACATGCTGTGATTTAATACGATACTGACTGATGCTTTGGAAGACAATTCATAACACTAGCTTTTAATTTACTACTTAAGAATACGGGAGCCAAGTCTTCACAAAAATTTCCTGACATAAAATATACTAACTGCAGAAAGGTTGCTTCTCAGGGCGGTATATCTGGTGCCAAAAAGTAAGTAACTTCTTGTGCGCATGAAATAATGCGGCAAGCTCTCGCAGGCTGACTCCAGACACCTCCCTCTTTGCATTCTGCACACACTCAGCTCTATACTGCATGAGCTGTTGGTGTTTGCAGATGACAGGGTTTCTCAGCAACGTTAAGAATGTGAAGTAGAAACAGCATGTGTCAATAGAACAAAGCAAAAAGTCAGTCTTGGTTTCCTTTCACAATCTGGTAGTGTTCCTTTCATGCCTTTCCCCTGCTATGCTCTTTGCCTGCAGATTACCCGACAATTTTCAGAGCTCGTCTCAGGTGCATT
>NW_010419522.1:0-13327 GCF_000710305.1 Buceros rhinoceros silvestris | reverse complement strand
TGCTGCCTACACAGAAGTGCCCCAAAAGAAAAGGGGAAATAAAGGTCATAGTTGCTTCCCATGCAACTACACAAAACAAACAAACAGATCTGGGTTTTATTCTACACCATTACTGGACAAATCTCAGACCTGGTGCAGTTTTAGCTCTGTTGATAAGCAGAATTGCACTTCTTTGGTGAGTTCTACCCCCCATCCCTTCTGGATGTTATGAGCGCTTCTGAATAATCAGACAGGTTTCACCTGGCCCAGGGGTGGATAAGCTAAAAAGAGCTCTAACCATCCGTTTTAATGTTCCGGGAGCATGCATCCTAGAACACCATTTAAAGCTTTTGTTTTAGCTTAATGGCTATGTCTTGGAGTAGAGCTATTGGTCTCTTTGGCCACATTTGACTGCAAATAACATTCCTCAGTCCTGACGTCATCGTATTAATTAGCTTTTAAATGCAGTCCCCTAACGGCCACCGAGAGCTGCTTCTTCACCGTCACTGAAATTAATTATCTTTTGCATCAAGCCTCACACTGGTAGGCAATGAGGTGAACTACAAAAACCAAATGGCCCAAAGTAGTCATCACCAAAGCACTTGCTGATGTTTACACAGCCCCTCCTCAGCGCAGGAGAAGCAAGAGCCGCCTTGAGACTCAGCACTTCTGGGAGGGTCAGGCACCTTACCTAAACCATACTCACTTACCAGCTCTGGCTTTGTTTGCAGAAGTTGAAACCAAGTGGAAAACAATACCAATAAGTCCTCGCTGCTCCGGTCGATTTGTCCTCTAATGCCTTATCTCGGGGAAGGAAAGAAAGTTGTTGCTGGACACTCTCCACGCCTTCACAAAAGGAGTACAAAAGAAGGAAAGAAGTCATGTCTCTATTTCACTATTCCCGGCAGGCTTATGTCCTGCATACTGTCAATCCCGCCCTGAATATTTATATCACTACCCGTCAACAGACTGTGTTCTTTCACAAACTGCCAGCCAAAGTGATTTCTCACAGCCAAGCAGCTGCTATTCTTCTCTGTCCTTTCCAAGGCTCAACTTCACAGTCACTAGATAGAGAAAGATCAAGCTAAACAAGGGGAAAATTCACATGTTCTGAAGTCTCAGAACAAGAGAGCAGACAGATTCGCCCACAGTCACAAGGATCAACAGCACAAGAAGCAACAATTTTTTTTTTTATTCAAGATCTTTTGGAAGAGAATTTGCATTAGGAGACTACAGAAATAATGTTAATGTGTTGGTAGCTAAGTCTGTGAGGAGGGTGGCTTGAGCATCACAACAGAGATGACATTTAGCTGGCCAAGGGATCGAACACTCTGCCTGATAGAGGAGGTGATGGATTTCAGAACAGTACAGGAACCATAACTCACTGCTTCCAACACACTGGATGTCACTGACTGTTCATCAAACACGTCCGCCACATGACTGAAAAACTGGGACAGAAACGCTTTTTGTCAGTGCCGTTCCTCTATTTTGTCGTCTCTTCAACTACCATATGACCAGATGGGTAAGCGTCAAAGTTTTAAATCTGCAGCATCTTAGCAGGATGCGGGGAATAAAACACTTGACTAATAATACTCGAAACTGAACTTATCATGTAAAGAGAGTCACAGAGCTATTCATCAAACAAGGGCCAATTCAGCCTGCTTACGGTATGGAGCCAGAATCCCTTTTCAGAAAGTTTTGTTTCCAAAACTTCCCTCTAATGGAGGCAATTTACTTATCCAGGATAGTTCCATTTCATTTTCATAGCTGTCTTCTGAAACGGATATGGAACCTCTGCACGCTCTGCAGAAGCAAGGCTCTCCTTACCAATACCAAATACAAATTTTTATTCCTCTCCTAGACTGTCTGGTGGTTTTGACAGTGCGCCAGACTCAAGGGCATTATCACTCAAAGAAAATAAAACTTTGGACAAGCACATTCATTTTCCTGTTATTCAGCATGGTTCAGCGACTCATGACAGTGGCATTTTCACAGGAGTGTGACTCCAGTGGACTGCGATGGGCTACTTTGACAGCACGTGTCTGCACTATGAGCCGTACATGTATCTCAGCTCTCTATTTCTCTGGAATAATAAACAGAAGAAAACTTAAGGAAAAGATAAAAGTAGTTTTCCCACTTTTTTAAAAGAAAATATTAAGTTAGCTGTGTTGGAATAGGCCCTTGGGCCATGTTTAGATCAAGCAGTTATAACAAAAAATAGGAAAAGGCAATAGCTACCAACCACAGAGCAAACTGTGACCTGGGCCTGTTCAAAGGCGGTAAAAAGAAAAGCCTAGAATATAAACCTTACTTTTTTCCTGCTTCTGAAGCAAAAGGCAGAACGGGAATGAGTTCAACCAACTCCAGTCACTGCTAGATGATGGATGACTTCATTCATTCAAGTTGTAGCATTCCCTGAGGTTGCCAAGACTTAGAGGAGACAAAAACTGCTTGTACAGATTCCAGCGCAGGTCTCCAGGCTTTGCACCACAACGAGGCAGCTCTGCAAAGCCTGGTGTTTCTGAACTCTGGTGCACGGGAGAGAGATATTATGGAAACTCTTAAATGGCCCAGTGGACCTTAACAGAATTGGAAAGTGACGGTTCGAAAAAGGATTGAAGCTGTAAAGAGGCTTTACCAAATCTGGCCAAGTTAACTCCAGATGTGGTGGCTAAACCCCTAAATAAACAGATGCCAACAATACTCTTCTTTCCAGCTCCCAGTGTCTTCTAGGACGAGCAGCAGTGCGGTTTTCAGCTTCTGGTCCTTTTATGCGAGGGAAACCTCTGTTACTCTGGTGCTACTGAAATGGAGAACAGTCTGCAAGCAAAGGAGGAAGAAAGCTGCAGTCACATGCAGTGTCACACAGATGAAGTCATACGCTGGCATAACAGCGAGTGTTGTCGGTTGTCAAAGGCCATCTGTGGCCAGCAGACTTAAACTGTCATCCTGGAAAAAGATGCAAACAAGCCTAATGGGAGATTGCATTATCCTCTCCCTGGCTCCCAGTCAAACGGAGCTTGTTCCCTGGACAGATATAGAAAACAAAGGGCCACATTCTTTCATTTTCTTTTTTTCCTTTTTAAAAAGAAAATAATTATTTTTTGGCAGTTGATATATTTTCAAAATGAGAGGAAAAACAGGAAGAACCAAAGAACTCCAGAACTGAATTGCCTCTTGTCCAGCGCGGGTTCTGTGAGTGCTGCCCCAGGGGGAGGGGGATTGCTCCACTGTTTGCCCTGCAGAACGGACCCCGGGCTTCTCCTGTCAATCCCGAAGCGGGTTGCCGTGTCAGCAATCTGACACTGTTTGTGGGCTTTCTGTGGGTTTGGGGGTGGGGGTGTTACGGTACAGGGCCAGACACACGGTGGGAACTGCTGGAAAAGGACAGTAAACG
The DNA here is from genome assembly GCF_000710305.1 of Buceros rhinoceros silvestris. Classification (NCBI taxonomy): domain Eukaryota; kingdom Metazoa; phylum Chordata; class Aves; order Bucerotiformes; family Bucerotidae; genus Buceros; species Buceros rhinoceros. Next base: position 9,951 of record NW_010419522.1, on the reverse strand, counting down.
AGAGGTCCCCTCCTTGGGGCAGGCACAGGTACACACCTGGAGACGCTGCACCCGCCGTTCCCGAGGGCCAGCAGAGCGACGGCTCCCAGTACCTTTGTGTGCTCCAAATCAACCTGCAGCAGAGACATGAGATGTGCCTGGGGAGAGTCCACGCTTCACCATGTGCGGGCCCCAACGATGCAAGAAGGGAAACATTCTGTTTTCTAGGAGGCAAAGATAAATGTGCTTGTTTGGTTGGTTCTAGTGCAGGCAGGGGCCAAAGAAGAGGAGCACTGAAAACTGAAAAATGAGTCTGGGGATCTGTGCCTGGTACTGATGCAAATGAAGGTGAAACTACACAAACAGCGACACAATCGGACCATTCATCATTCCTTCATTAGCAGCTTTTTGCGGCAACACCACCACCAAAGGGAAAACCTTCCCTCTTTCTGTGCACGACCAGAGGGTTGAAAAGAAAGCCTAATTGGGGAGTGTACAGTATGACACTGTGTGCAAGGGCGAGTGTTATGCAAATGAGGCAGCCCCGAATCCATAGGTGGTGTCAGCGTAATTCAATTGACGCAACCTTGGTCGTGCAGAAACCTCCCGGGTACGCGATACGGAATCGCAACTTATGGCAAAGCTGTTGCCTGCTACGAACGGAAAAGCTTCCAGCCATGGTGCTCAGCAGAGACAAACTCCAGATGAGCTGTTACCGTGCTCGGATTTACGAGAAAGGTCAGATGTCTGTAACACACCCGGATCCAACAGGCAAGCCCTGCTTACCCACGTGAACACAATTCCTGTTCGCGAAAAATGATCAAGTTGTTTTAAAATACTGTGTGTTCCTTTAAGAGAGCGACAGTCTTTCACCTGGACGATCTAACATGCAGGTTGTGTTTTCACACACGTCTACTGCACTCCGTGCTCACACCAGTCCATTCTGCACAGCTTCCTTGCCACTCCCCTTTGAAACAACTTCACTGCAGCTTCTTACAAACCATCATGTGAAAATTTTCCACGCCACTGGCTGAAAATTTTGGAGAGCTTTTCAGCGAGAAATGACTCAGCTGTTTCCAATATAAGGCAGAGAGAAAATTACACTGTCATGGCAATCCTAAAAAAGAAATCTTAAGAGGGGTGGGGTGGGGGGTTTTTTTGGTAGAGTTTCTGGAGATCCCAACATCTTTTTCAGCTCTGTACGTAATCAGACCATGCAAGCACGACCCACTCACAGAGTGGGAGCCCCAGGGACTCACAGGAACTCTCACGTGTAATTGCTGAACCCAGATGCTAGAAGGCCGGGCAGCGACATCGAAGACAGGAGCAGCCCTGAACCTCTTCCTCAGTGCAGCCAGCCTGGAGGAGGCAGCCGTGTTCTTCAGAGTGCACGTGGGACACACAGATCCACACAAGGATGCTGTGAAGGAAATGAGCAGAATGGGAGAAGATGCCTGCACAGCGGCAGACAGCCGATTCCACCCCTTAAAGATCCTACCTACAAAACCAACCAGCGCATCGCCAGTTACCCGCAGAGCTCACAGATGGGTACTTTGGGCAGCACAGCTTGTTTCTCCATTTCCCCTTTTTGTTCCACCATTTGTAACGCTCATTGAGGCATCACGCTCACTGAACTGTTGATCTGCGGTATGATGGTGCTAGGAAGATTCCTGAGCTCAGTTTCCAGTTTTTCAGGCCCAGGGAGAAAAGCAGAGGCTGTGGAGAGGCCCTTGTATCACACCAGGATACTGCCTCTGGCGGACAGAGGAGCACTGATGCAATTCCAAGAGCACTTGCGTGTCTGCCAAGACAGAGTGCTGCAGAAGTAGGATTAAGTGCAATTAATCCTTGAAAAAGAAAGTGCAAAAATACCAATAATCCATAAGTGATGCGACAGACTGCTTCGGGAAAAATAAACCAGCAGCAGAAATACCATTAAATTCTGTGGAGGCATAAGGAGGAACAAAAGGAACTCAAGACAAAAAGGGATTAAGCCTTTGGAAGCAGACCAACAGTCAAGGATTCTCTGGATTTAAGGTCAGCCTTAGCCACTGGCTGCATTGCAGAAGCGGTATCTGAACAGATTAGAATAAACGCAGATTTCAGCACTGTGGTGCCTGAGCCTGAATACTTGCCAGCCCCGTCCTTGATTTGACTTATGCTCCACACTAGGCTAAGCCTGAATGGCACTTCTTCAAACCCTGGCTGATCAATAAGGATCTTTAATGCATGAGCTGCGCTATTATAAAATATACAGCACAGATAACTGACAGTAGGAGACAGATGAATTCACAGAAGAGAGCTGAATTCCAGCATACGACGCGCTATTAACTGACGCAGCACGTGCTCGTGTGCACAGATCTTACAGATAGCTGGTGATACGGATACGCATGTGTGTGCCCCCAACGAGGTACTGGGGAAATAAGAAAGGTAGGTGGAGGCTTGGCGATAGCTGGAGGTTATCAGAGACATCTGTGGCAGACATCAAAGCCAGCGGAGCTGTATAAAGATGACCAGTGCCAGAAATTCACAAGTTGTTCTTCCAAAATGCCTTCTCAGTTTGGAAGGAAGTAATTCCTTTCAGTCAAGAGCTGGGGATACTAACCGGCAGGAATTAAAACTGGAGAAACCACTTTGGATGAGCTGTCCACGATATTCCTAAAACACGCGCAGCTTCAAACGGAAGGTTTGAATTGTAGCTCAGATTGACACAGCTGGTGTCTGTCAACCTGGATTTATTTCAGACTCTTTTTACATCTACCTTTCCATGCAAACAACATGCCTGCAGAACTGGATGGCCGCTGAACCTGTCTAAGCATGACTCAGAATGACACATGAACTGCACAGCAGGAAAACACAGTCCTTGCACGGGGATCTGACAGCCTCAGATCCTGGTTCCACACAGCTCTCGTCTGACTTCAAGAAGTCTACGCTTCGACAATGGCCAACATGCCAGTGACCACGCCGGGGCCTAAAAGGACAGGAACCAGCATCAGGAACGGAGCAGGGTGCTGGACTCTGGGACAGTTTAGCTCACCTCCTCTACAGTTTACATCCTTACAAGCCGGAATTATGTGTGAGGTACACGTAACAGGAGGAGGTGACGAAGCCCTCGGTCGCCCTTAGGTGCAGTTCTGAGAGAGCGCATCGGTGAGCAACAGTGACCAGCTAATACAAGGCCTCCAGTGGCCTGGGTGGGTGAGGGCCAGGGGAAGAATGAGTCCGTTTGGCCACCTCTATTCTGAGTGCTTGTCCTCCTCTGAAAAAACACAAGCCTTAAGCAAAGGAAATAGGGCCGTGCACATTTTCTCTGGAGGATCTGCTCCCCGCCTTGCAGCATGCGCACACATGTACAGTGACCAAAGGTCACCAAAAGCACGTCTCTGTCACTCCGTATTGTTGCCATACACAAACTATTCTCAACCTCAGAAGGTGTGAGATTTTCTTATTTCAAGGTTGCTTGGTTTTCCTTTTTTTAAGGGAAGTTTACCCACATTTTGTAGATTATTAACAAACAAATCTTCAGGAATACAAAAAAAGGTCACAAAGAAAACTAGTGAATATTTCTGACGGTGACTGACTCTTTACAGACCATTTGCAGAGAAGTCTGTGAGAGAATAACATGGTCACATTTGCTCTTTGAATTAAGAGGCAGTGCTAAAGCCACATGCAAACATAACCGGATTTAAAACTGGATACCTAATTAAACTCCACAGATCAGATCAAAATAATTAAAACCATTTTTTTTTCCTCAGTCATCATTCTCTGGAATTTAGTTTAGAGTTACCAAAAGAGAGTTACTGCTATTCCAATGCAGTTTGAACATCTCTTTTGGAAGGAGAATGGACACAAGACATGACTCCCTTCCACTTCAGCAGGCTTTCCTGCCCAGTTGTCGATGCTTAGCGCAGCCCTTTAATTTGCTAAGACATCCTACAGAAGCTTTGGTTTCCACCTAACATTTGTTATTCACAACAGAAAAAGCTTTTCCTAGAGCACACGTAACATTTTCCCTAGATTAAAGAGGGAAAACCAGAACTAGATAGATCCCTTACTGAAGCCTGAGAGGCAACGTATAGAAACCAAAACACGTTCTAAACGAGCCCAGCTGGTTTGACTGAGACCCAGAAGCTCCGCAGCTACAGCAGTGCTGAGGAGAGGCTGCCAGGGGCTAATTCTCCCTGCTTCTAGACAGTCTAGTTCTGGGTCAGGCTGGCTACCTCCGAGCTATGCTGCAATCTCCGGTGCAGACACGTCCCGAGGGGGAAAACCAGTGCCTTGCTAAAGCCCATGCATTCAGCCTACACTCCCGAAGACTCCACCATCGCCCCTTGGCTTACCTCTCCTTTTTAAAAACAGTCTTTTCAGATGCTACAGCTCAAACATGAAGCAAAAGAACAGCAACAGAAGTACACCGATTTCTTTAGTTCAGGGACACTGACTGTGGGGAGACATCAACAGCTCTTATCACCAGCGCTTATTTCTGTACCTTAAATCTAAAAAGCAGCTGAGGTCTTCTTCAAAAGCCCTTCTGGAGGAACTAATGGTGAGTACTTCTTGGCAGTAATACCTGCTTGAGGAGCACCTCAAGCCAAGATGATCTATCTGCAAGGAAGATGTCCTTTTGCTGGAGGTTAGTTTGCAAGAAGAAACCAATCTTACAGCAGAGGACAAAATTACAGTCATATCGATGGACTGACAAGGAAGGGGAAAAGAGAGTATTATCTCAGGTGCCGAAGAGCTTGCCATGTGTGTTAGCAGTGCAGCAGAAAAGCCTAGTAACTCAGGTGCAGCGCGAGGTATTTCTGGAAACCAAAACATTTCCCTATAGTACAGTCCCTCAGTTCCCTGGATAAGGAATAATTTATTATACACAATTCAGGAACAAAACCATGCATAGTCTTTCTGTATTCACCACAGAAGTTTTTATCACACGGGGTAAATGGAAATTCCCTAAAGAGGCAAAATGAAAGGCTTTCTATTCTGTCAAGAAGTCTGCCAACAGTGATGTCAGAGACAGCATACAGGCCCAGACTGAAAGAAGCGTCTCCTTATTTCTAGCCTAGGGAGAATTCAGAACTAGCACTGCACTTCAGAAATTAAGCTTATAATGGGATTCACTTAGACCTTCAAACAGCCCCTAGACGTGAGGAAAGCTAAGACTGAAATTAAAACTTCTCTTTCAGGTCCACGTCTGTGCCAGAAGACATCTGCTATGCACTCACATAGAACTACCCCGTCCCGAAGGGGTAGTTCAAAAAGGAGCACGGACATCTCCCGGGCCCACACTCAAACCAGCAGAGGTGGGTCTTCTGGTTTGGGGAGGTGAGTTCTACACCTGCCAACACTAATCTCACAAACGGGTAGAACTGCAGCAGCAGCTACTCAAACGATCACGTCTGTGTTCCTTATATTCAACTTACGTTAAATACTACTAGTGGTCGGTGCTGTTCGTTGTGACTAAAAACGAGAGTAAGCCAAAGACATAAAAGGCAGTAAAATTTCAAACAAATTTCCATGTATCAGTAAACTCTTTTAGAAATCTCCGGTTAAATGAGCCACGGATGCAATTTCTTTATGGCCATATCGTGGATTCTGGAAAGACTGGAAGCGAAGAGCCCAGTATCCAGCAGTTTATTTTGAAAGGACGCAGTTTGCCAAGCGAAGGGGCTGCCTTTGCCAGTACGTGCACAATGTCAAGGACAGCGCTGCTTGGCACATCAGCTCCGCAGTCGTAATCTCCCACAAGGAAGATTAAGACCTATTTCTATTGGGTCAGCACTGTCTCAGCGCTAGGGAAAGCTTGATTCTTCCAGTTTCTTCTGCGATAGGTGCAATTATTATTCTAATTTTACACAGGGGACAACAGCAACAGAGACAAATCACATCACTTAATTAGCATCCACAGAAAACTTCACAGTGTAGTTCCAGGTTACACTTTGTTCTGTAAGCAAATATATTTATTCGGTGTTCATCCCTGTCTTTGTCCCTGGAGACATGAGCGGCTCAACAGGCATGTTTGGAAATTGCTGCTTCTCTGTATTCGAGGCTTCAGCGGCTGCAAACCGATGTGCCTGGCCGGGCAACGCAGAGCGGCGGCAGTCAGAGGTTGTAGAGACATTTTAGACATTTTCGGCCACAATATCATCAAGTCCACTGGGGCTCAGCTTGTTACAGAGAGTCCAAGCAACATTTCTATGCACTGACTTCAGGGGGAGACACACTTAGCACCTCAGGGTGTCAGGCCCGGAAACCAAGTTTCATTTTCTTTAGCAGCAAATCAAGATTGGTGTTTACTGCAGAGAGCTGTTACGAGGGTTGCATAATATTAGCAGAGTGCTGTGAGCATGAAATATGCCTCCTATCATTAAATATGTGACAGATGTACCTGCAGAGAACTCATTAATTCTAATTTCTATTCCTGTTAGTCTAGAAATATTAGCATATAATTGTTAGTTTCTAAAATATTCTGGCAAACTTTTTTTAACTGAAAAACTGTGTCAGCATTTATTTTGGAATATCAGATGAAGCCTGTTCTCTTGGATGCCCCTCAAGTAATGTGTTACAATAACCTCAATTACCTAACAGGAAACGTTCGAGCCTCAGCAAGACTTTCTGCAAGCCTTTAAGTAGGAGCTGGAAATTCTCTTCTCAGGAAATCTAAACGCAGAAGCCTTCAGCACGACAAGAAAATTCAGAACGGGCTATTCTGAATATGAACACCCAAACCGATGCACCTGCGATACAGCAGCAGACTGTAGGCAGCTCTACACGTGTTGGAGATGTATTGCAGTGCCCGCCACGGAGCAAAAGGCTGAGCGAAGCAGCAGCCGCAGTAGGGTGCTGTGAGTGCTTTGTTAGCTGTAGCTGCAGCCTGATGTAAAGAAATCCAAAGGAATTTGCTGGTTTTCTTTTCTTAAAGAATAGGCTAGTTGAAGGAGCACTGAATTTCTCTCTCCTGCTGTATTTTTCCCCCTGGAAGTCTCAAGATGAGTTTATTCTACACAAAATCAAAGCCTGGCAGTAACAGCAGACTAACCGATAGCCGTGTACAAAAGCTCTGCGGAAATGAACCCCACCATCTCAGTGACAGAAAGAGCTCGCGTTCACCAACACAAGAACGGCAGAAGACCATATGTTGTTCTGCACAAAAGCATATGGGCACCGGGAATTTACTGCACATTTCCCCAAACTGCAGCTTTGGGGACAAAATCTTCTACTGGCTTGGGCCTCTCAGCCTGCCTCTTCAGCATCGGGTGACTTGCAAGCCCGACAAAGGGAAACTTCATTTCACCAGAAAGATGTCAAAAGATGAGTGTGCAGACAACAGTGTCTTTGCAAACACCGCACAAGAATACTGACTGCGCTGAGAAACCCGACTAGGAAACACAGCTTCAGCTCTTCCGTCATGCTTCAGGCGTGCTGATTTGCAGCGGTTACAACCCGGCCAGCACTGAAGTTGGCAGTAAACAACGTGGCCAAGAGATCTTTGCAGGAAATAAGCAGTTTAATTATTTTGGGAGGAAGCTAAAGAGAAGAGAAATGCATGAAATAAATAGGTAGGAATGTAACCCTGGCACAGCACGGTATCACGAGCGTGGACCAGAGAAATCACGATGTGGTTTTGCTGCACCGTTTCCCACAGAATGCGACTCCGTGATTAAAGGCTATAAAATAACCCACGTACCACATTTACATAGGCAAATCGGGGCACACTCCCCTCGCTGCTCACTCATGCATACCTCATTTCTGATTATTTGTTTTTTATTTCATTGCTCTGCTAATCTTCAACTCAGATCTGTCTTACCGAGGCCGAGGGCTCTCTTTGTTCGTGGAATCATACGATAAAACACTATGCAGAGAATACCGCAGTTATTCTCGTTACTCCACGAGTATCTGCTGCTCAAAGTGAGAGGCTTGAAGGGTTTTTCTTGTGCATGCCTGCACCATGAGTTGCAACACTTTGCATAGTATCTGAGATGGTTTACTGCTTGTTTTTCTTTTAATTCCCACTAAATATTCCCAGACTGCACATCTACCTCTGGCTTCTTTTTATTTGATTGGTTTTTTGACGGAGCACGGGGTGGCGTCCTACCATGAATACAAGCTCACTGTCTGCTTAGCTTTCCAGGCAGATTCCTACAGAACCTTGGACTCTGCGATTTCACAGGAACTCAAGAGTCCCACTGAGCAGGAGAAAGTCTCTGAGATCTCTTTCTAGGCAATACCACAACTCTTAAGCCTCTAATAATACTTTCATTTTGAGAAACCAAATTAAATTTGGTTTTTTGACTAGTATCTGTGAAACAAATCATGGTGCATAAGCAAGTGCCATACTGCATTTCTGAACAACTGCTGAGTAAGGAAGAAAACCTTAGGAAAGGACAACATTTCATTGCATTCAAGTGCAGCACCGCTCAGAGAACGGTTTTGCCAAGTCTGTGATGGACTTGTGCTCAGTTTCCCACATTTTCTTTGTGCCATCCTGAACTATGCTGAGAATTCTCGGGAGCACTTCTAAAAGAGTACACACGGGAGCAAAGGGGCTAGGAAAGGGCCAATTAGTTTGACAGAAGCCAGGGAATAAGTGGACATTATAGACCCCAATTTTGTGCTTTCAATCCCAGGTGGAACTTGAGGAGAACAGTGATATACACTGTCGATGCTCTGTGTTAAACACACACGGATAATTAACACGGCACACGCTGCCATACATGGAGAACACCACGTTGGCAGCACCTGCTGTTCCATGCCCGCTGCAGGGTTTTCTCTGCAGGACTAATGAAGGGTATTCACGGCACTCTCTCACAGTAAAGCTGTTAGTACAAATGGGACCAACTCCTTGTGTCACAGACAGCACCAGCTAAAAGGTTTAATAGGCTATTAGGCAGGAGACGGGGAGAGTAGACTCGGCTGCTAAAATTGTGACACTGACATTCTGCCCTTTGTTACCAGTGTTCTTACCTTTCTCCTTAGAAAAATAAGTGTTGGATGGTCAGTCTACTAGTTTCCAGTTAGGCTGCGCTCGAACAGCTCAACTTCACAGAGAGAAATTTATTTCCCAGGAATATTTGTAATCTGTCGCTATTAAAAGTTTAATTAAATACAGCTTTGGGGCACTAATTAACGCGTAATAATTAAATGCTCTGACTATCCTCCACACCCATCATTTAGAAAACATATAAATGTAAATAAAAATGGGTGCACAGAGTATATACATGTCACGGCCTCTCTTCCTTCCCACTGAATCCAACAAGAAAGTTCTGAAGTAATGAGGCAGAGAACCCTGTCCTAGAGAATAAATTGCCTAAAAGTAAAATTCTGTTTCTTGACAAGCTGGAATGATACGAGAGTTTCAGTATTAATTTATGGGTTTTATTTCCAGTCCTACCGGTATTTTAAGGCACATGGGATACTTCAGGGAAAGGACAGCTGTATAGAATTGTGAAGACACATTAGATACCCTGAAAGAGTTAAAAAGATGGGGGAGGGGGGAGAACCACAAGAAGAAAGCTGCAAATCAGATAAAAGCCGATATAGATAGTGAGCCCTTCCAAACCAGAAAAGGATTGGAAAACCAGGCAGTTTTTTGCATCTTTCACAATTAATAGGGCAGAGCGCTGTTCCCGGAGTCCTCTACTCCCTCGGGAACGCTTATCTAACCCGTTTTTAATCCCCTGGGGTCTCACCTGAGTGCAGAGAGCGAGAGAAGAAAGCTCCCACATCTAGGTGACCCATCTTCTTCTCTCCAGTATTTATGAGTAAAGAAATGCTTGAACGTATGTCACCAAGCACGACAAAGCAAGAAAAATCATTCCTGACATTCCCTCGCCATTACAGCCACCCAAGCAAGTATTCATTGGCAATTAACCGACCTTCTGCAAGGCTTTATAAGGGTTTTGTTTACCACATGCACTGGTCTCGGACAAGTCACTACTTCTGAAGCGAAGCCGCAGCTGGCAGCAGGGGATT
>NW_010419521.1:32130-32392 GCF_000710305.1 Buceros rhinoceros silvestris | reverse complement strand
AGCCCGGGAGGTGCCCAGCCGGGGGCACCGGGCTCCCCGCTCTGATAATCGGTTTGGGGGAAGAGGCACCGGGGGCTGGCTCGCAAAAACGGGGTGAACGGGGAGCTGCGGGCTCGGGGGGGCTCCCCGTGACCCTGCTGGAGCGAGCAGCTCCGTGTCTGAGCAGCTCGGCTGTGCTGCGAGCTCCGCTGCGGGCTGCGCAGGGCTGCTGTGGCAGGGCGAGGGGGGGTGGGGTAAAATAGAAGAGGGGAGATTAGAGCAG
>NW_010419521.1:29883-31931 GCF_000710305.1 Buceros rhinoceros silvestris | reverse complement strand
CCCTGGAACCATCCCAGGTCAGGTTGGGCCCTGGGGCTCTGAGCACCCTGCTCTGGTTGCAGATGTCCCTGCTCCCTGCAGGGGGTTGGACTGGGTGAGCTTGGAAGGTCCCTTCGAGCCAAACCATTCCGTGATTCTATGCTGCAAGCTGTGCTGTAAGCAGTGCTGCGAGCCGCGCTGAGAGCCACGCTGCAAGCAATGCTGCAAGCAATGCTGCGAGCCACTCCGCCAGCTCCCTGTACCGCTCCCACCTGCCCCAAGTGACAGCCCAGCCTGGCCCGAGGCTGGAGCAGGGAGAGGAGACGGGCTGGTGCCACCCGAGGAGAGGGCAGGAGGCGTACCTGGGCCACGGCCACCTGTGTCTGCTGCTGCTGCTGGAGGAGCTGCTGCTGGAGCAGCTGGAGGCAGTGCTGGGAGGCCAGCGGGGTGATGGAGGCCGAGGAGCAGGGGCTGCTCGGGCTGAGCAGCTGCTGGGAGCTGGCGGGGTGGAGGGAGTAGTTCTCAGAGTCCTGGGCACAAAGAAACGGGCAGGGTGAGCAGACCAAGCAGCTCAGGCTGGGATTTGGACTGTGGTTCCCCAAGGTCCAGAGGCCAGTGGCACCACTGGTACCAAGGGACCAGGGGCAGCCCTGGCCCGGTGTCAGGCGCTGCTCTGCTGCCTGATCCCCAGGACAGCATGTCTGGGAGCAACTCCTGCTCCTGGAGAGCGGGTAGGGCTGTGCTGTTCTGTCTGGCAGAACAGGGCTCCAAACAGGGAGGGCAGGTCCCCAGGGAAGAGATGGTAGGCAGTGAACCAACTACCCCACCACCTTCCCCATCAGGCGGCTGCCCAGACTGGGTGGTTTCTTGTTGCCTGAAGCATTTGCCAGTGGCAGCAGCAGTGTCAGGGTCATCAGCATGTTAAAGGCTGCAGGGGTCCCAGCCCTTGGAGATGCCCTGGGTGAGAAGGGCAGTGCACACACTGACCGATCTCAGAGCAGCTCCTGACCCAGCTGTGAGCCCCAGTGTGGTGCCCAGAGCCCTTGCTATGCTGCTTTGGCACAGCGTGGGTGAGCTTGCAGCCACCTCACGTGCCCTGGGGACCATGCAGTGGCCCCATGCGTGGCTCACCTGGCCCTTTGTAGCACCGGGGGTCTCAGCATGCAGCCCAGGGCCGGGCAGCCTCCCACCCTGGCAGCAGGGATGTTTTAGGATGGTTCCCCTTGCAGCGTGCCCCTTCCTGCCCCCTGCCCTCCCCTGCTCAGGCAGCTCCAGCACCCGTGGGACAGCTCAGGAAAGCCCTGCCTTTCCAGCCGCCGAAATGAATCCCGTGGAGTGCCTTTCCCCGCAGCTGTTTTCAGCCAGGCCCTGCAAGCAATACGATTGTGTGCGATGAAGCGATGCCATTCAGGCCGCAGGGAAGCGCTCACAGAGAAGCTCTGCAGAGCAACTATTCATCACGGCGAGCTGGTGGTTGCTGCTGGAGCGGTCGGATGAGTGACTGCTGCAGAGCAGCACTGGGGGCACAGAAATCCACCCCGCACGGCGGGGAAATGGTCACCTCACCAGTCCTGTGCTGTGGGAAAGGGCGTCCTGCCTCACTTCTTTCTGGCGCTGGGTGATGGCTCCAGCAGAGCCCCTCTGCAGTCTGCCCTGTGGCCCTACTCTTGCCTCTCCTCCTGCCCCCATGCTGAGACACAACTTAACGGTAGGTAAACTGGGAGCTGAACGCCCTGTCCTGCCATGGGGGCTGCAAGAGCAGGGAGTCAGGTGGTGAGTCTGCATGAGGTCTCCATGAAAGCCTCTCCAAACCAAGCTGTGATCGTGAACTTCAAACGAGATGGATAAATAGACCCAAGTGTTCCCCGCCGCCACAGCATCGCAGCAAGGAGCCAGGGTGGCAGCTCAGGGACAAGGCCGGGACTAGCTAGTTCTTATCCTTTGAGGCCTGCCCAGGTTTCAGCATGCCGAGGTCCCCCCTGGCAGCGGGCAGCTCTCTGGGTCCCCTCTCAGACACACAAATGCCGTCGGAGTCGATGGCAACTTCGTCCACATCCGTGATCTTGGAG
>NW_010419521.1:26994-29834 GCF_000710305.1 Buceros rhinoceros silvestris | reverse complement strand
TGTGCTGTGGAGGGGCAGGAGGAAGGGGCTGGTGCCTGCAGACCCTCAGCCCACCAGAGAAGGGGGCTCAGCCTCCACCTCCAGAACAGGCGGGCAGACAGGGCAGAGGCATGCAGGGCACATGCCCTGTGCCCTCCGTCCAAAGGGTCCTGGAGCTCTCACTGTCACTAGAGCTGGCCCTTGAAGGACACGACACCTGGCAACTCCCCACCCCATAGCATCCCTGGCGCCAGTGCTGAGGGAGGGTCTGCCCGCGCCCCGTGAGGACCCACGTGTCACCTTCCAGCAGCTGCTCCTCGGCTGACTTGTCGCTGGCACCGTCCGCCTGCCCGTCGGCGTTCTGCAGGGCGTGCTGCAGGCTCAGCTTGTGGCACACCTCGAAGGCCTGGCCCACCGTGCGCACCACCCGCATCGCCTGGCTCTGCGGGGCCAACCCGGGGGCTGCTCAGCCCCATGGGTGGGAAAATCGGGAGCCTTTCCCCCCACTTCCCGCCTCGGTCTCTCCCCAGGGATCTGCACCCTCCGACCCAGCAGTCACTTTGGCTCCTGCACGGGAAGGTGCGAGGTCCCTCAGAGACCTCTCACCCAGGGACGATCCAGCTATAGCCCCGGGAACATCCTACCTTCTTCTTCGACTTGAAGACGTTGCACCTGAAGGAGTTGTTTGCGCCATCCCTTGCGATGTAACTAAATATTTTCAGGTCTTGTGAGTCGTGAGACACGTAGAAGATTCTAGGTGGGCAAGAGACAAGGAAATTAAACACCAATTAAGCCCCCAGGGGAGTCTCTGCCCCAGATGACCATGGAGGCTCCCGTGTGTCCCCAGGACAGGCTGGCTCACAGCACCCAGGGCTGGAGAAACGAGGCAGTGCTGGTGCTCGGCCCCTCCTGCAGCTGTCAAGGCAGAAGGCGACAGCTTTAGGGAGTGTTTCTGGTTTTATGGAAAAACCTGCTAGTTTCTGAAGCAGGCAAAAGCTTTTTAAAGCTGCTGTGGGAAAGCAAAATAATCTATAGTATTGGAAAGCGTGTGGCTATTTTTAGCCCCAGCAATTAATCCCTGCTCGGGCTGCAGGGTGGCACAAGCGCCTGCACAGCGATGGTCCTGCCTGCCGTGGGGCAGCCAGCCCGGGCACTCGGCACAGGTCCATCCTCAGCAGCAGGCAGGTGGCACAGCACAAAAGCCAGCGTCCCCTGGGTGCCTCTCCCAGGGATGCTGAGTGGACTCGGAGGATTCTCTCTCCTGTTCAGGCTGACTTTCTCCTTCCCATGCTGCAAAACCATTTTAAAAGACCCTCTTCTATGTTTGATTTAATTGGGTAAAAATGTGACAAGTGAGTTCAGCTCTGAATAGAGAAGAAACCAAAGGGATTCTTGGAATGTTTTTTTCTTTTACTCTTTTCTGTCATTGGAATTTTTTTTGTGTGTTAAACTTGCAATAGGAGCAATTATTGCCAATGACCACATCTTGTAATCATCTTTAAAGAATGCCAGAAGAGAGAGGTAGGCACATAACGCATCAGCACATCCTCTGCTCCTCATCTCCTCCCCAGGGGCTCTGACCCAGAAAACCAGCACTTGATCCCAGCCCAGGGGCTGTGGGTTTCACGCTTGTGGTACAGTAATTCACTCGGCAGATCTGGTGCAACCTGGCTCTTAACTGTGCCCACAGGCACACTCCATCGCTGGGGTTGCCTTTAGGGAAGCTCCTGAAGCATCAGGTTTATACCCAGTGTAAACCTCTGGGTGGGAGTTATGGTTTCCAAAATACCAGGAGATCCCATGGCAGGTGCTGTGGAAAGTCAATGCCATTGTACTGCTTCAGGTACAGGTTAATGCCCTGTAAGGCCCTGCAGAAGCACCTGGCAGCCGTGCTCTGAAGGAAAACTGGGGTAAGTTTGACTTCAGAGTAAATTCAGAAAGTAATTTGGGGTGAGGGCATCTCTGGGGTTCATCTAGTCTAACCCTGTTCAAAGCAGAGCCAGCTCCAAACCTGCACCAGTCCACCTCGCTCTCAAAAATGTCTGGAAAGGGTTCCCCATCAGCGGTAATTCTGCAGCCTCGTTAGTTTTTCATGCTCCTTTGGAAAGCCAGCCTTGGTGGAGCTCACCCAGCAAAGCGGGAGGGAGGACACACATTGCTCAGCAGACCCAGCTGGTGGAAAGCCCCTGCCACGTACCTGTACACGGGGTCGTGCATCACCACCATCTTACTCTCGTCCCAGGTCCACTCCTTTCTCTGTAAGCAGAGGGCACAAACAGAATTACAGTGAGCCAGGTAAAAATGAAACTCCACCCTGCTGAGGGGCAGGAACCCTGAGAACGGCGCATTCGTCCCAAAGGCAGTGAGGCTACGGCTTGATTATATGAGCAATGGCTGTTTCCCTGGTATCTTGGATAAAAATAGATTTCTGTGATCATTGATCATATCTGGTCATCTGATCACAGCCTTCAGGGCTGAAAATGGTCCCTGAGATTAATTTATAGCATCAAATATTCAGAAGAGTAACACATGCTGGGGAAGAAGGCTCTGAGCTGGGGCTGAGGAGATCCGGATCCGGCTGTGGCTCGGTGGGAAGCACAGCCCGGGTGAGGAGCTGAGGGGCGCTCAGCCGCCGAAAAAGCTTGCTGGTATTCACACGAGAAAGAAACTCTATTTCCTGAAAGCCTGACAATTTCTGATGGAAAAAAATAATCCTCTTGCCACAGCGTAATCTTCCCACTCTTTTTTCAGCAAGGTTTTGTTGTTAGTTTGATGAAAGACTGAGCATTTTCCTGTGAAAATTCGGGGTGGTTTTCAGGAAAAGGCCAGTTGTGGTTGGCAGCGTGACCATCTGAGCAGCA
>NW_010419521.1:26563-26892 GCF_000710305.1 Buceros rhinoceros silvestris | reverse complement strand
GCAGGAATACCCACGTGTGCTCAAAGCCCACATCCCGGGGGCTCTGTCCCCGAGTGCCCCAGCTGAGCTGGAGAAGTCTCACCTTCTGCTTCTTGCGCAGAATCACCTTCACCCCGTCCACAGACACGATGATGCTCACTTTCTTCTTCTTAATGTTCTTGGCTTTGAATTCGTACTGAGGGGAAGAAAAACGCAGGTTACAGGAGAGACAGTGTTGGGGGGTACCTGGGACGGCGTGTGGAGTTAGTCCGTGTTTTACATGGAAGTGTTAGGTTTGCGTTTAACCCCGCTGCCAAGGGAAGTGGCAATTTGTGTTATCCTGCTGCAAA
>NW_010419521.1:24470-26446 GCF_000710305.1 Buceros rhinoceros silvestris | reverse complement strand
TCCATGTTGGGAAGGAAGGACCCACTGCCCCAGCTGGGATGCCAGGCAGGATCCCGGCTTGGAGCTTGATCCCCTGGACCACATCCAGAGACATTAATTTGGATCCAGGAGGAATTTTCCTGATACCCTGTCCATGCCCTGTCCAGTGTGACACTGCACCAGGGGCTCGATGGCGAGAGGGCACTTGCAGCCAAGAGCAAGCAGTGATTTATGGCAGCTCGGTGCCCTCGTATGTCAGCACTGCGGTGCATGGGGAATATAAAATCACTGATGAATTGCAGGGAGGGCCAGATGGGCGGCAATAACGCAATTATACCTCTGTCATTTACATAATCACATTAACCTCAGTGGGCTCCGTGTCTCTGGAGAAAACCCCAGCTCCGCTCCTGCAGGTGCTGCAGTCTGAACTCACCTCCTTTTGTGTTAGAAATTAAACGTCTGGCTTTTAACTGTTGCTTTTGCTGACAGCTAGAAGCGTGGCAGAGCCCTTCCACCCTAGAGACCTGGTTTTACAGTGCTGATCCTTACTGGCTCCATTTTAGACACTATTTTTGGCTTCCAAATGCAGCATTTTGATACCCCGTGTTTTTTGCAGTCCCTATCTGAAACCCAGCTTTCCTGAGCCAGAGCCTCAATTTTTTTTAAACCAGCAGTGACAGCCACCATGTACCTATTAAAAATGAAATCCTTCGGATTAACTCGTTGTACAGTCACCACGGGCGGAAAGCAGAGGTTACAAATTTAATGGTCCAATAGTCTAATAATGTCAATGGTGCTGTAACGGAGCTGGGACTCAGCAAAGGGGACAGCATGGGGACACCAGTGCCTGCTGGCTCTGCCCGCACAAGTGGCTGCAGAGGGGCTACACACAGTGAGTGTAGCCGAGCTGAGCCTCCTCCTGCGCTGCTCCACATGCTGTTAGTTATGATCTACCAGAAAACAGGCTGTAGAGAGGCTCTGATCTCCCACCAGTCTGTCAGATTGGAAGCTCTTCCTGCTCAGGTGACAGGGTGACGCAGGACCCAAGGACAGGCAGCCACCTTGCTGGCGAGCACCAAGCCTTCCCGGGGAATGCTGCACCGGCCCGATGGGCTCACAGGGACGGGAGATGCCTCCACTCCACCACCAGCCTCCACTGTCTCCTGAGATGCCTCCGCCACATCGCTGTGGGGCATCAACGCAGAGCGCGTGACTGGCAGACACGGAGGACAAGGCAATGCCAAGCGGCAGAGTGCAGCCTGAAGCCAACCTATGCTGTGTAATTAGACATCTAATCAGAAATCTTCTCTCTCTACAGTCAACAACTGCAGGTAGCAATTGAGACGCTGAGGGAGTCCAGGCACTGCTTTCAGGAGCCTGAAGTTGAAGGACTGTGTGTGTGGCTCCGTGTCAGCACAGCACCCCAGCGCTGCAGAGAAGATCTGCGTCTTCCCGGCTCCTCAGCACCCATTGTGAGCCACGCCAGCCTTACAGGCAGAAAACTGGGTGGCTTTCATGTTTATCAGGCTTTTAATGCCGCTCATTGAATTCTTAGCACTCTGCAAGGTTTATGGTATCAGACAGACCCCAGATTAAACCATAGCTTTTTGATCTCCCCATGAATTATTACTCTGAGACAAGCTCTTTAAAAATCTATCTATAGCACTGCTGCCTGTGAAGCCAGAGCTAAATTTGCTATTCACGTTTTTTATCTATAGGGAGGGGAGAGATGATGGGTGGGGTAGTGAGTGCACCCTGCAGACTGCCGCGGTCGGAGGACACCCACAAGAGATGCCCACATCTGCGGGGCTGAGGCCAGGCGGCAGGGCTTGCCAGCCCCAGGGCTTCTCCCACCCTCCGCCTGAGCAGCCCCTTGGTGCCCTGGCACCCCCAGCCCAGCCTTGCTGGGTGCTCTCAGCTCCACCGGGCTGGAGTTTCTCCCTCGCTGGGTGCTCTCAGCTCCACAGGGGTGGAGCTTTTCCCTCGGCGGGGGCTCT
>NW_010419521.1:21642-24285 GCF_000710305.1 Buceros rhinoceros silvestris | reverse complement strand
TGTTAAGCCAGAGCTAAATTTGCTATTCACGTTTTTTATCTATAGGGAGGGGAGAGATGATGGGTGGGGTAGTGAGTGCACCCTGCAGACTGCCGCGGTCGGAGGACACCCACAAGAGATGCCCACATCTGCGGGGCTGAGGCCAGGCGGCAGGGCTTGCCAGCCCCAGGGCTTCTCCCACCCTCCGCCTGAGCAGCCCCTTGGTGCCCTGGCACCCCCAGCCCAGCCTTGCTGGGTGCTCTCAGCTCCACCGGGCTGGAGTTTCTCCCTCGCTGGGTGCTCTCAGCTCCCCTAGGCTGGAGCTTCTCCCTCGCTGGGTGCTCTCAGCTCCCCCAGGCTGGATCTTTCCCCTCCCCTACGCTCAGCATCGCTAAACTGTTTCTCCTTGTCTGCTTGCATGAATGTCAATAAAACCGGGGT
Source organism: Buceros rhinoceros silvestris (assembly GCF_000710305.1). Taxonomy (NCBI): domain Eukaryota; kingdom Metazoa; phylum Chordata; class Aves; order Bucerotiformes; family Bucerotidae; genus Buceros; species Buceros rhinoceros. The sequence goes on along the minus strand of NW_010419521.1, from coordinate 23,865 downwards.
AGATTGTTCTGCCCGCTAAAGAGCTATTTATCCTTCTTTATACACAAATGGCTGGGAAAATACTAGCTGAGCTTTCCAAGAAAGAGAGAGCAATACAGCGTATTTTCCCCTTGTAGCAACAGGGGTGCAATTACATTCAAACAAGGCTCTTTACTCAAAGGCTTTAAGCAAAGTCCAAGTCTGGATTTTGCAGAGATGCTTTTTCTTCCTCTCTTGGACAGAAAGGAACAATCGGAGGCAGTGACAGCACATCTCCAGGTGCTGCCAGGGGTGATGACAAGTCTCTGTAAGCCCAGGGAATCCCAGCCAGCTACCGCACTGCCCGGCCCCAGCCTGACTTTGGGGCAGGAACGGGGCTTCAGCTCCAAGCAGAGCTGGACAGCCCATGTGAGAGCAATGTTTAGTCATGGATTTCTTCCTTCTTACAATTGAATTGATGTGATTTTTTTTCCCAGATTTGTCAAAGTTACTGACAAATCCAAACCCACGCAGCAGCGTTCCATCTTCCCTGCTGCCTTCCGAGAGGCAGTCGTTATTCTCCTGCTGCTCGTGCTATATCCTATGGGGAAAAGCCTTCCTCGTGGTAAAGGGCCTGGAGTCGCCTCTTAGCAGTGGCGATTCATCAGGCAAGCCTGGCAGCTCGCTTAGCTATGGAGACAAGACGGGACACCATAAAAAATGCAGGTCAAACAAGGGCAATGCATCTCATTTAATTTAGCAGCTTCATTAATTCTCTTTCTCATGCGTCTGACCTGGAATACTTTCCACTTCTGCTTTTAAATCCCTGTGTTCAAGTCCTTGCCTTTCCTGCGGTCCCACACACTGTTGGCATGTAATATTAACTTAACAGGAGCTAAAGACTGTACGACTAGAAATGTTAATGGCGCCGTGTAATGCATATTTCATCTGGTAATTCCACCCAAGCAGATATAAATTACACACGCATTCACCAGCTTCCATCTGCTGATGAAAGAGAGGGGCTCATGCACGTTGGAAATCATATGCAGCTTCCAGCACTAAGAACAACTTGCATGAACTGAGTTATTCAAGGAAGCAATTCTTAACGTGATTAATTACCGAAGGTATCAGGGCCTTCATTATGCAAATGAAAACTGTCATAAAATAGAGAGTTTGCAGGTCTTAAAGGCATCCGAAAAATGCATCTTCCTTATTAACAAAGAGCAGAGAGGCCAGACCTGAGTGAGCTGCCAGAGCTGGACACGCTCCCTGCTGTGGTTCCAGTGGTGTTTGCTGCTGTGCAGCCCACGCTGTGCTCAGGGAAATCAAGGCAGAGGCTCTCCAGGTTTTTGAATCAGGAGTACATCGGTACTCCCCACTGCTGCTGGGTACGTACTTTGTCTGCGTGCCCAAAGGAAGATGCCACAGGCTTGGGAAGGGACTTCTTCCTGCAGGGGTAAATGCCCCAGCCAGCCCACAGCCTGCTGTCCTGCCCCAGGCTCCCCTCGCCCCATCCAGGCATGGCAGGCGTCAGGATGTATGTGTCCATAAACACCCCACCACAACGGGCAGGCCCAGCCCCTTCCCAAACCCTCGGCAGAGGGACACAGGGAGCCTGGCAACGAGGAGGCAGAAATCTGTCCCCCGACAGACCAGCTCTGGGCAGCCTCACCCCAGCAGCACACACCAGTCCCTGGTCCTGCTCCTGGGCACGGCCGCATCCCTCCTGCGTGGGAGTCATCCTCTCCTCCCGCTGCAGCAGGCAACCTCCGATATTGTACGAGTGCCATGTCAGGGATTAAGGCCATGAGGAATCAAAGCGCTTCAAGTTCAGGAACGCTATTAATTTCAAACCAAACTGACCCGCACGGCGGGAGGACACGGCACTATCTCAGCTGCTGTTTGAATTACTGATGCTTGAAGTGCTGCCGCTTGGAACTGACACTACAGAAGCTCCTGAGCTCTTCTCCCAGCAAGTGCAGCTTAGCCGAGCGCTGCGTGCCGCCGTGGAGCTGACAGCTGAGCAGCGTCTGTTCCCACAGCCTTTGGACCGCAGGCTGCAGTCCAGCCTCCAATCCCCCCACGCAGCACCGCAGCCCCTCCTGCACCACACCACACCTTCCCGCCACAGCCCCGCCGTCCCACCGGTCAGCCGCAGCCCTCCGGCTGGAGACCGCTGGGTTTCAGCCTTTCCTTTGTTCCTCTTGGGCAGCATGTTCCTGTCTGAACGCTCTGAACTCGCGGTGCCCGGCGGTGGGGCACATG
>NW_010419521.1:4070-21513 GCF_000710305.1 Buceros rhinoceros silvestris | reverse complement strand
GTGGGTCACATGCGGCTGGGGAGGTGGCCGGTGTGAATGTGGCCGGGCATAGTCTGGGTCTGTGCTGCAGTAACTGGGCAACACGGACACAAAAGCGATGCGGGAAGTGGTGGAGCCCAGGAGTGCACCTCCTGCCCAGTGGAAAAATGAGAATTTATGATCCTTGGAAACATAAAACTGTTCAGTGGAAAGCAGAAACCGAAGGGGGAGTACAATAGGCAAGGAGAATGCTGGCAATGTACCCAAAGTCTTTTTTTCTCATTTAAATTAGCTCCTTCCACCATCCAACAAATTCTCTGTAGATACCGCAGACCGCTCCCCACGTAGTGAGCTGGAGGGGTCTGAGGAGCTAACAGGGCCCTGCTGGGTTTCTGGGAGTCCCTGGAAGGGCAGCAACGAAATGTGACCACAGCTCATCACACAGGATTTATGTCATTATTCCTAGCTCTGCGCTTTGGCAGCGCGGTTGCTGCCTGCAGAGCCCGACAGCACTGGGACTTCTGCGGTAGAGGCAGGACAGGGTCTGCAGGTTTGTGCTCCAGCCTCGAGCTGGGGCTGGGTGCTGGGATGTGGCTTCAGCTCGTCTGTGGGGAGCAGCTCCCTCTGCGTGCTTCTGCACCGGACCTTGGGCCAGGGCCCACTCCCGGCCACAGCCTTTGGCTGGCCCAGCAACCCCCTTCTTTCCTTCTCCAGCCCCCGGGAGCTGGCCTGCCATGGGCTGAGTTTGCACATTTGAGTGTAACCTTCTCTGTCCCCTTCCTAATCTGAGTGCAACCTCTGGTGACTGGCATCATGCCCTCACCCCTCTTAGCACCTCCCATGGGGTTCAGGACCCCAGTGATCACCCACTAGAAGGTCCCACCACACTCTTCTCCCCAGGACTGCTGTACATTGGTCCTGTCCCGCCCGACAGTTCATGCAGACAAACCCCCAGGAGATGTGGGCAGCAGGGGCAGGGTCTTGGTGCAGCGCGCTGTCCCTGAGGAGCTCCCTACACCCCTTCCCGAGGACTCCACCTGAACCACAGGCTCAGGCTCCACACAACCCGCCCCGCAATGCCAATGCCCCTGGCCGCAGCCTGGGCTGCCCTGCTGACAGACTAAGCTGTGACTAGCTTTCGCAAGAAAAGCACCACGGGACAGCCCAGCCGCAGATGATTTATTGACAGGATCACTGCGGCTGGCCAGGAGCTGGTGCCTTGTGCACGGCAGATCTGCAGATGCTGCTCAGGTGCAGGAGCTAGAGACAACTTGTCACATAGCTGTGAGGAAAGGGTTAATGGAAAAATCCAGTGCATGCACTCCAAGTCTCCCCAGCACACCACATCTAATGTATACAAAATCATCTGCTTCCCACCACTGGCTTGGTCAAGCAGGCAGGTAACTGCTCTTTGAGGGCTGTGAAGGGGAAGCAGAGGTGCTCCTGGCCGAGGGGCAGAGGATGGACACCATGGCTATGGAATCCCAGCACTTGGCTCTAGCTGGAGGACAGCTCTTCTGCTCCAAAGCCTTCCACCAAGCCCAGCTGTCTTGCTGGGTCCATCTCCTGGGGAGCTGTGCTGACACCTGTGGCTCTTCTCACTTTGGCCACTTCACAGTGGCCAGCCCTGAAGAGGTGTTAATGGTCCTGACCAGCTCCACCTGGGTCCTCCACCCACACACCCATCCATGACACAGAGGCTCCATTTAAGATCAGCTCTGGGCCTTCAACTCTCTCCTGTGCTCCAGTGTAGGAGTGTTGGTCTCCAGCTTAGCCACAGCCGTGCCTGGTCATGGTCCTGCTGAGCTCAAACTGAAGACAGACTTCCCAGCTTGGTCTTAGGTCTGGCCCATTAGCGTGGACCTGCCTGATGATCTGGACTCTTGGCTGAAGCTGGCTAGTACCCAGGGAGTGCTCTGCTTATCTCGCTCAGGTATGATGGGATGGGGCTCTGCCAGCCATGTTGTTGCAGTTGGCTTCCAGCACCACTGCTGCTCCCTGACCCCAGGGCAGTGTGTGGCCCCTCACAGGCTGGATGCAAGGATGTGCACAAGCACCTCACTAATGAGGGGTCTGTTGACCAAACCTCTTCCTAAAGCCCAGACTTGGTGGTCAGCCCCTGGCTGCAACTCGAGCTGAGCAGTGCTGTGGCTTGTGGGGGCGGAGGGAGGAAGGGCAGTGGAGGAAATTGCACAAAACTGAATTAAGCTAAGAAAATATTTGCATTTCTGGAGTCTTCTGTTTGGTATTGTCAGCACTATTTTAATTGGTCTAATCAGCAGGTCTTCTTGGACCTGTGCCCCACTCCCCTCAGCCAGCATGAGGACACTTTGGCCAGTGTTTAGCCAGTTCCCAGCTCAGCTCACGACTGCAGTTCCAAGAGCAGCTCCTTGAAAGTTGCCTGGAAATGGAGAAGGGCAGGTGAGGTTGACCCAGTCTGCTTTGTCCTGTTTTGGCTCTGGAGGTGCTCTGAGATGATACTTCGGCCACAACCGAGCTTAGGGTGTATGAGGACAAAAACAGTCCCTTAGGAAGCAGCACCAAGTGCTGCCCTCCTGCCAGGGTTTTGGAAGCCACAGAGGAGCAGTTTGTGGATAACAGGAGAGCAGGACCCAGGCTCTCTGGACACTCCTTCCCCAAAACAGCTTTAGGCTCCAAACATATTGAAATAAAGCCCTGACAGGTTGCTCCCATCCAAACAGCTTGTGTGCTTTCTCTGTCCCCTTGAGGCACCCTGCCTGCTGTCATGCCTGACTTCTCCTGCCTGTCACCCTGGTGGAGTGAGGGCTCCTGGAGAGACTGAGGTAAACAAGCCTCCCAGCACTGTTTTGGGAAAACGGTGCCTTTCAGGAAAGGAGCTGTATGGCTCAGCAAAACATGCCTGACAACTTTCTGCTTTCATGCATATTCACAACCAGCCGCTCCGGGAGACAGCTTTCCACACTCCACATTCTTTCACAGATGTGAACCCTGAGCTATAGCTTTCCCCTGAGGTGGGCAGATGTTACCCAGAGTCCCAATATGGGAAACTGAGGTTGGCTTATTCCTCAAGGCAGAGCAGCAAGCTGACATCAGGAGTTTCCAGCACTGGCTCACAGTGAGGATGACACATCCCCACTGCATGGCATATACAAACCCATGGTCCCCAGTGGGCTGCCATCCCCATGGCCACCCAGCAATCGCCTCCAGAGCAGCTCAGGACCCCGTGGCACCCTGTAGTCCTGAGCCATGCTCTGACTTTCCAGCATGGATGGGGTTGGAGAGAAACACTAAACTGCTCCTTAGTCAGAGGATGGAGAAATGTGAGCAGCATCTACTTACTGCAGTAGGAACCAAAGTCTGCTCCTCTGCAGCAAGGTGCATGGAGCAGGTAAAGACCTGCCTAATGTCCCCCTGCTTGGGAGGGCTGGGATCCATCAGCTGTACTGGGTGGCCTTTAAGGATAGCTGGATCTTTTCACCTAAAGGAGTGGTGACAAAGGCAAAGGACATGGCTGGAGTTTAGAAATTCCTCTAAGCCAGCCTAAAGGATGTGGAGCAAAAAGTGGTCAGCGTTACACCCATGGGGGAGAGCAGAGCTCCTGCAGGTGATGGGAGCTGGTGAGGAGGCTAGTGCTGGCAGTGGCTCTGTAATTAGTCTTTTCCACCTCAGGAAACAGGCAGACTGTTCTGGAACAAAGCTTCTTCGCTGGCTTTTAAAAAAGGGTGGGATAAAAGCAGCCTTTTCATGGCCTCCTCCCTGTTAAAGAGATACTGCCATACTACTGAGCTCCATCCCTAGAGGCACAAGCAGCCTCGCAGCCCAGCGCAAGGTGACATCATCTGGCCTTTGGTGCCTCTCTGACAAAAGCATCATTGTGTGACTGTCACTTCCAGGAACCCCCTGCCGTCCCCAGGTTTAATAGGGAGCTTTCCCACACACAGCCCTTCGGTCCTTGTCTCGCCCAGACAGGCCAACCCCAGCTCCCAGGGAAGCTGTGTTTTATTTGCCTCCCTACCTCTATTCACTTTGCAGGAGAAAACAAATTACATTTTCCATCCGCAGCATTTTGGATGATCAATTAGTTTCAGTAATGAAGTAGTGTCTTGGGACCCCACCCCAACGGAGTCTCATGTACCAGGCTCTGAATGCACGTGAGCATGAAAATGGTTCCTACCCCAAAGAGCTGCTGGGTTACTGCAGATGAAAAGTGCTAATTTCATTAGAAGCAGGTCAGATCCACCTGAAATAACCCTCAGAAGTGAAACCGCAATTATACACTGCGATACCTTCAAGTAACTCTGTGTCTATAGACACCAGTGTCAAGAGGCCCTGCAGAGAAGGTCCTGGTTTCATACACATGACGTTTCATATCCTAGTTGCCCTCCAGTCTGGTATGTAGGACAAGAGAGAAGTTAAGGGATTGACTTGATTTAAACCTTGTTCATCAATGCTCAAACAACAAAGCTCAGAACAGGAGCCAGGACTCCATGGCAGGCTCAGAGCTTCATGAAAAAGCCTCAGACCCCCTACATGGCCGTGGGAAGGTAACCGAGTATTTTGTGAGGGTTTCTCATCCACAGAGCGAGGATGTTCATTTTCTGCTCGGTTCGCTCAGCTGTTCTGGTGACAGCCAGGCCCTTGCTAAGTGACAGCCACCCAGCACGCAGCCAGAGGGCCTGGCCACCAGGAACTGCTCATACAGACACGAGCAGGGAGCGGCTTAGGACTGGTGCTCCAAAACCCCTTCCCAAGAGCCGACGGGCTACTAACGCAGCAGCACAGCACTGAGCTGTGGGAGCCCGGTGGCAGGGGAGATGTTCCTTGCTTGGTGTTAGGGCTGAGCTGGGAAAAGAGGAGCTGATGCCTTGGCAGAAGCAGGGGGGAGAGATGGGACAGGCATGATTAACTTTGCTCTCTCTCTGGGAGCTCATGTTTATTGCTTGTTTGGAGAGAAAATGAAAATTGAAAGCCAATTTTTAGTTCTGTGGCTCTTCACAGGAGGGTTTGTGACAGCTGCTCTTCGGGGAGCAGCGCAGCCATTCAGACCGCGGGCAGCCTACGGCCCTGGGAGCCTGCAGGACCCACCTCAGTGTGGGGTGGACGGAGCTGCAGCGCACGGAGCGGAGACTTTGGGGTGTTTAATGAGGGCCCTATCAGGGGTTCACACTGGCACAGCACAGAGATGGGGAGAAATCCCGATCCTGCTGCCATGCTGAGGCTCTGACAAAGGCAGGTGCCAGGATTTCAGGCCTCTAAATAATGCAGCACTTCCCTCTGCGTTTATGTAACAGAGCTATTTTAGCGTAGGTAGTCCAAGCAAAGGAGGACGGCGAACCTGGAGAGACAGGCAGGCGAGCCACGCTCTGCACACAGGGGTGGAGGGGAAGCGTCGGTGCTCCTGAGGCTCAGGACAGGCGGGTGAGGACAAGGTGAAGGCGGCAGAGGAGAGAAGACCCAAGTACTTGGCAACTAAGTCGACCCAGCCCCTGCTCCCAGGAGGGCAAGTGTGACCTGCTGTGGTGCCGCACTTCCAGTGCCCGTGCTGCTCTGCAGCCAAGAGGAGCTGGGTGGCTGCAGCCTCCTCCTTAAAGCCTCTGTGATCTCAGGATGCGGGGGAGAGTGGTGCTGAGCATGTCCACCTGGGTGGATACCCAAAGGAGGAGGAGGGGGAATCTGGTTTGCTGTTGAGAATCTGGAAAAGCTTCATCTACATGACGAGCACCTGCTTTTGGTAAATGCTGCAGGGAGGGACCTTCTAAACTTGCCATCACACACCATATGTGTCTTCGGTGCTGTCCTCCAGCTCTGTGTCTTGTGGTTTCTCCTAGCCACCTACGAGGGAAATCAGCATTTTCTTTGCATCTCTACAGCAGAGGTAGGAAGCTGGGCTTGGCACCTCCATCTCTGGGTAAGAAGAATTCAAGCCAGAATGAAGACTCATCTCCACTTGCATTCAGAAACAGCACCTGATGACAAGCCAGATCAGCATGAAAACGGGAGGGATGCTCGGCTGCTGTCTCATCTGCAAGGTGCAATCAGGCTCTGTTCTCTTTCATGGCAGAGAACTTTGTTAGCTCAAGCCCTGGGTGCAGCTGAAACTTTGTACTTCTCAGTGCCAGCAACTTCCATCAACAGCTTTGCTAGGTACTGCTCTGAGACAGTCAGGGACTGAAATAATCTGCTTTATTCCCAGGCAGGGAGACTTTTTCTGTGTAGCTGTTAATACTATCGATCTCCAACAGTTCCACTTGAGAAAACACTTCTTACAGAAAGCCCAGTGACTTATAGTTGGCCTCCTAGAGCTGCACAGAGAGGATGTGTCTGGATCTGAGAGCACCAACAGAGCAGCAGTTCCAGCCAGGAACAGGCCATTGAGTTGGAGGGGGTCAGGCGCTGTGGGGCCACAGGGACCGTGTGTGTAAGGTCTATTAGCAAAACTTGGCGGGCACTACTGAAAGATCCTGCCTCCTCAGTCAAAAAATCAGCAGTCAGGTCCAATGTTTAGATGCAGCTATTAAGAGGGATTATCTAAAGTACACCATTCCTAATTCCCATTGACTTCAGAAGGAATCTTGGCTGTTCTGAGCACCACGCAGAGCACAAATGTCTTTTGAAATCGGCCCAAGAGCTCTTGTATCACGCGCATTTCTGGAACACAGTGAAAGCGAGGACCGAAGGGAGCTCAGCCCTCTCCTGCCAGGCTGCCCCTGGGCAGCACCCAGGAATTGGCCAGATGTGGAGCCCCGAGCAGAGCCAGGCACAGCACAGCTGGCACACTGCTTCTGCTAAAGGCGTCCTTAGTTAGGAATTACTGAGTGCTAATAAAATTGCCAATAGACCGTGGTAACCCTTCTCTGTTGCAATCCCTAGATCTAAAGGAAGGTCTCTGGGTTCTCCTCAAATTGTCCAATAAATCTTAATCAAATTTGGAAACAAAACTGTTAGTGTAAGAGAACGAACATTCAAAACTAATCGTGTCATTTCCAAAACTCCAGAATATTAAGCAGTTCAAGGACTCTCTTTGCCACAGGGGAGCTCCTGAGGTTACTGAAGCATGATGAGAGAAACAGCCTGGGTTTAGATAGTGGGAATTATGAATAAAGAGGGTTTTAAGGTATCAGTATTTATTGTCAGGGAGACATTGTCATCAAAACTGTACCAGAGCACCACAGCCGAGTGCCAAGGCAGAGGCAAGCAGCTTGCACTGGGCTTTCAGGCTCTTGGATGAGAGGCTACTGGACGATCTGTTGGTCAGTCGTTTGCAGCTCACCATGCCGGGCAGTGTATGTACCCAGGTCTCCTGGAAGCAAACCACGTCCTCAGCTGGGTACGCAGCTACCTCGCAGATGGGTAAGTAGAAGTGAACTTGTTACAGCCAGCCACAAAGGCAGCTACAAGGAGTGGGAACGCACCCGGGTGTGCCCTGCTCGCACTGCAAACACAGCTATGGCATGCTGCTGTCCCCCTGCTCCCCATGGTGTCACCCCCCCGTAATGGGCAGCCACCCTCAGGGGTGATGCTCGGTTCCACTTTCCTGACCCCTCCACTGCTCCCCAGTGCGGTTCCTGGTGTCCCCAGGCTAGCAGAGTTGTCAGCAGCTAGGTGTGGAGTTGTGGACATCCCTGCACCCCACGCTGCTCCCTTACAGGCCAATGATTAACCACAGTGTTCCCTGCCCCAGCTCACGGCTTCCTCTGCCCTGGCTTGGGTGCAAGGAAGCGGGACAGCGAGTGGGAGCCCAGCATCGCCCTGGGGGGCAATAATGAGAAAATGTGTCTGGGCTGGAAGTTTAGGCCCTGTAATCGTTACCAGTAAGAGCACAGGCTGCAGCAGGACTGAACCGGTCCACAATGGCGTGGGCTGACTGTTCCTTAGTGCTTCATGAACTGCGTACCTACAGCTCTGCTGTAGGTACAGGGCACTCAGAGAGGCAGACATCAGCGTCTGGGCCAGTTCTACCAAAGGACACCCGTGCCTGAAGAGTACCTGTGGGCCTTACAGCTTCCCAGAGCCAGCTGTAAACACCTAGTCCTCCATCATACCACATCTAGCCTTAACGTGTCCCACTGCTTTTCCTGTGGCAACAGTAATGTGTGTTTAGAAAGCAAGTCCCGGAGCTGCGAGGGTTTGGTGGGATTCCTGGGGCTATGCTCGACCTGGCTGTGCAGGCACAGGGTGGATTGAGGCCCTGGCCCACGATGCTCTTCACAATGCAAGGGGCTGCATCCTCCCCTCCGGCAGACCCACCGTCTGGCAGCAGAGTGACAGAAGGATGGAGGAAGGCAGAGAGACTCGGGAGTCCCGAAAACAGTCAAGCGGTTACCAATTAGTCCAAATAACCCATCTGGCCCAGGGAAAGGCCAGTTAGAGACTGTCTAATCACTGCCGCCAGAAAGAAAGAAAAACATTCTATAAGGCCTTTGAAAAATCCCTGTGTTCACCATGGTACCCTTCCCTCCAGGGACTCATTTGAGGTTTTTATTCTGTAGATTTATCATAGAGTTATTTGGTTAAAACGCAGAATCACAGAATGTTTTGAAGAATACATGAAGTAGTGCTACTTAACAGAACACTTTGACAAGCCAATTCTGTTTGCCTTCAGGCCTCATTTAGAACAGAGCAAAAGCAGAATGCGGAAAGCAAGCGCAGGACCAAGCTGCTGTTAGCAAATCTTATTTTACTAGACAGAATTTTGCATTGTGGTCATGGTCCCTCAGGGTCCCCTCTCCTCAGAAGACTGATCCATGAAGTACAAAGGGTTCCTGCCTTGAACAAAATCAAGGCAGCATCTGCAAAGGCACCTGCTGTTGTGGCACCAGGTCCAGCCTTCCTCCCGTGTCCAGTGCAGACACTCTTAACCTACGAATCAGAACAGCTGAGGTCAAAGCACGACCTTACACCAAAGCTACCAGCTGATTTTTCTGACCTTTCCCTGCACGTAGATAGCTTCACCCATGGGGCAGGTTTAAGTGTTTGTATTTTCATGGACCACTCTGTTTTGTTCCTGAAACACGTCAAACTGCTCCAGTGGACATCAACGCATGTGCTTCTATTTGCTGCACTCCACACCGAGGGCGACCCCAGCCACTGTGCCCTTGCCCATGCAGTTGTCACTCAGATTAAGGCACCTCCTCATTAATGGGTTAATCCAGCGTCGTTGCCACCACCCTGGCCGCCATCTCAATTACATTTTTCAGACAGCGATAAAGCAGCAGCTTTGAGTCGTGGCTGATTGTTCTACACCAGACTGTAATCTGAAAGCCATGGTATTTCATCTCTAATACTCTACAACCAGTAACATAATTGTTGAAAAAGCTACTTTATTTAGAACTAGATGAAAGCTTTGCAGAGATCTCATACACCAATATTTCAGCTAGTGAAATCAAATGCTTCAGTAATATAATAATAATACTGTTAAAGCTCCTTTATTTTACAATTAAAACGTATGTGCCTCATAGCCAAGATTTGGCATCAGGCAAAAAGCTCTGTCTTGTTCTACTTAGTACTAACATTTTAATTCAGCTTTTATTAGTCTTCAACTAAACTCCAATCCACTATGACTCTTATGCAAAACAATATTAATATGCCTGACTAGTTCCACCCCCTCACTGGAGAGGCCATCCAGTTCTCAGCGCTCTGAGGAAGGCACTGAAAGGTCGCTGTTGCTTAGAGATGAGACGTTTCACTGACTGATCCCTCCAACCATCTGTTATCAATCATACACGGCACACTCTCTGATCAGGGTAGAAGATCTGAAGCATCTACAGTCACCCATCTCTTCTCAAAAACTAGGTCATAGCATGTGGCTACTGGAAAAGCCCTGAGCTCTGTTCTGTTAGAGCAGCCTGTACTCATGGCTAGACCAGATCCCACTCATTTCAGCTCAGAAGTGGCAAAGATAAATGATCACTATTCTGTGACAAGATGTCCAAAGGTGATTCAGGGTTGGAGATGAGCAGGGTGGGAACGTGAAAGAGATTATAAATCAGTGGGGTAGCTCTATGGCATGGCGAGACATCCCCCAGCAGTGAGCAGAGGCTGGATGCTCATGTAATCTCGGAGTGTTTATTCCTCTCCTCCCACTCATAACGTACAAGCAGAGCACAGTCAGCTCATCACCACAATGCTGTCTAGAAACACTGTTCGTGACGCTGCTGCAAAAACATGGCATTAAGAGCTTCTTCCCATTGTGTTACAATAATATGGAGAGCAGAAAGTGGATAAAACAAGCCTGGGGTAGTCTGAGACATGACAGACTCAGCTCTTCTAGGGTTTAAAACCATTTCTTCAGCTTATGAAAACTAAATTTTTTGTTAAGAGCACATGGATGAAATACACTTGAGCCTTCCAAGGCAACCATGGCCTGCAGAACACAGGTAGAAAGGTCTGAGGATCTGCACCTACATCACTCAGCCTTCCAACTCCAGGCTTTCCCCTTCCTTCAGCCTTCATAGCAAGGGATCTCTGGGAGATACAGCCCCACCTGGCATTTGGCTAATTAGGGCTGCAGAGCACACTGGGAGAGGGGAGAGGCTACAAAACCCAGCAGCAGGGTCTGGAGCCCTTCCTGGAGGTGGGTTGGGAGGTTGTAGCTCTATGGCTCTGCCTGTTACAGCCTCGGGCTTGTTTTGCCTGGAGAAATGGATTCCTGCCAGACCTTCTACCTGAGGCCTCATCTCCTTCCTCAGCATCCTGGCACTGCCCTTGCTGCAGAAAGGTAAGATCCACAGTGTGGCTGTCACCTCCTAGTGTAAGGTCGCTTTCCCTCCCAAGGGCATCTCTGTCAGGTCTGCAGTCTTCTTAAAGACCAACAAGCAGACTGTGAGAATGAAACTCAGGTGCTGTTTGTGGTAAAATGCTTTTCAGTAGAGCAGGGCACTGAATAGTAGTTGTTTCAGCACTACCTGTGCTTGTTAAACCCGCTAACTGGTGCTCTGACATGGGAGAGGGCAAAGAACCTGCTAAGGGGGCTGCAGTGGTGAAAGTTCCAGTGAAGGTGTAATAGGGAGCATTGTAAAATCCACTGTATCATGAAGATGGGCTAATGTGAGTCTCTGGGCATGCCAGAGCCCCTGCAGAGCTGCTGCCTAGATGTTCATTAGAGCATTCAGGTCTAAAGGTCTCTGTCTCCACACTCAGGTCTCCCCCTCTTGGGTGGGAGGAGGTGAGAGGCTTCCTGGTGTGGCTCAGGTAGGACCCTCAGAGCATGCTGCAGGACTCCTCTGCACCCAGGAAGCTCAGCCTGATCCCCATCCCTGAGCAAGAGACTCTGCTATAGCTGCAACAAATAGAGGAAAACAAACTAATGAGGCATTAGGGCTAAACTTAGCTGCAATTAACACTTCATTACCATCCTGAAAACACTTGCTGTATTTTGCCAGGGTCTGGAAAGGTAAAACCAATTAGCTTAATCTTGTGTGGCAGAAACCTTAAACTGGCTCAGATGCCTGTCACGGATGGGACCTTGGGAGCCAGTGGTGTTCCTGGGACCACAGAGCCTGGAGCTGAGTGGCTCTGCAAGCAGGTCGGGTAATGGGACACAGTCCTGCTTGGGGCACCAGGTGCCTGGGGAAGAGAAGGGCCATATGGCAAGGATGCCTTGAGCCAAGTCATCTCCTCTGCTCTTGATGCCCTTATGCTAACCTCAGCTTTCTTAGCCTCCAGTGTGAGAGACAGCAGTGTTCCTCTCTGTGCCTGTAGCTTTCTTGTGTTGACTGGTATCTTCCCTTCCTAAAGCAGGTGGCAGGAAAGGTTGCAGGCAAAGGTGTGTGGGCTGCTGGACAGGGAGACAGAATGCAGAAAGATCCAGAGAGCAGGCAGAGGACAGAAAGCCATCCATGATCACCTGTAAATCCTCTTCAATGTCACTAGCACAAGTTCCCCAGGGTGTTTTGTGTTAGGCTCGTAGGCTGTGCTGAGGAGGACTGGCTATAGTCTGATCATGTATTGCCTGCGTGAAGCTGCACAGCCTTTTTTAGGCCTTTGCCTTGGAGGAGAGCCAAAACTGGCACCGGACTTTCTGCAAAAGGTAGTGGAGCAAGTTTGTACATGCTTGTGTATGCTTGGTTTGGATGCCTGAAAACCACTGCTCTGTCCTGGAGGCTGGAGGCTCTGTTCAGTATGCATCAGTGTATGTAACCCTTACGTTGTTCTCCAGAGAAGCAGGGATGGTACCCCAGAAAACGATGCTTTCTTGGAGGGATAAAGACATTGACCTTTTGGTACAGGGGAGGAGGAGCAAGAGAAACATACAGGCTTGGGGAAGCTTGTCTCTCTGAAGCCCTCCTCTCATCTTCCCTTAGGCCTGCTGTCTGCCTTCACACTGGTCAGTCTATATGTTCATTGGACCTGTGACTACAGTGTAGGACTATCTTCTAGAGCACTCTTCCTCTTGTGTTCCAGTGAATGCTACCACATGATGACAATATTTATTTAAAGGCCTTGGATGAAATGCCATGGCCCAGTGGAGAACTCAAGAGAGGTCCACACCAGCGGTCTGAAGGCTGCTGATGTAATTTAAGACACTGAGAGTGTTTTTCACAGCTCAGGGCTGTCATTAGCTGAGCGTTTGGGTGCTCTTCCAAACAGGCTGAAAGGAAAAGCCCTCTAGGAACTGCAGCAGAACCAACTCCCATCCAACAACAACAGAACCTGGCTCACAGCTCCAGAGATCTATAGCAGGGCAAGTGCTCCAGCAGTTTGCACTTCTGTGCTTCAGCTGCAGCGCACCAAATAACTGCACTGCAGTGGGAGAGGCTGCACAGACTAATCAAGAGCCCAGCAGCTGGGAGTTCAGCTGCTATCTCTTCTTTTTAGTACTGATCACAACTCCAGCTCAGATTAAAATGAAGCTGGCAGGAGAACTTAGCTCCAAGCATAAGAACACAAGAAGGGCTTACAGGCAGAAGATACCAGAGGAATCTATGCAGTGATCATCTTGGTGAGCTCCTCTGGTATTAAGAAGTCTGTCTGCCTGGGAAAACCAAAGGAACTGCGTTCTAGAAGAATCTCGTTAACAAGTCTGTGAAACACCTCCACCTCTAAAGTCTGCCACGTAGCAACAAATTAAACTGAGGTGCCTCTGCCAGCTGTCCACCTGGTTCCTTTCCTTCTGTAGCATGAGTAGATAAATGACATCCATATTTCTCCCGAATCATTACAGTTTACAGCCTGGCATGGCTTTAAGTGTAAGCTGCCATATGAAGCCAGCCCAGCTCCCAGACTGGGAGCTGCTGGGGCGCAGGAGAGGCAGGTTCTGTGTGTGGCTGTCCCTGCTGCCTCTGCTTCACAAGGGTGCACTGTAGGATTGGAACTTCTACTGATTCAAACTGATGTCGTGTCACACTTCAACACTGCCAGCTGATATTCAGCAGTCAGTGTGACTTACAGTGTGGCTGGTCTGTGCTTCCTCACCAGAATAATGTGTGGAGAAACTGCAAAGTGCTGAGGGTCTGCTTAAGAGCCTGGATTCAGCAAGAACGATCAGGGTAAGAGGGAGGCTGAAGTAAGAACCCAATTTTCACGCCAAGAAGAACACTGACATTTCTGATGTGTCCTGTGTCAAGGTTTATAAATGTTTCTGCTTCTCTGGTACACTGGCCTCTGAGGAAAAAGACTTCTCAAATTAGGCCTAAGAAATGTGGAGGTAACAGAAGAAACACGTTAGTCTGGATGTCTGCCTCGTGTTTGTTCATCCTGGTGTTTGGATGGGCACAGCACCAGTTGGCTGTTCCCTTATGAAATGATTAAATAATCTGACAACTGGCTCCTTTCAGTGTTAATACCTCCTCAGGTCCAAGCTAAGCAGACATGAAATTTCCAAACAGACCTGAAATTTCTAGGCTTGTAGAATCTTAAGTGCAAATTCCAGGGAAGGAGATTCTGTGCCTTAAAGGTAATTTAATGTGTGATGTTGGGAATTGCTGGAAGCAGGCTGGTTGGCTGTAGGGATGACGGGCTGTGACACTTACTCCTACCATGTCCTTGTACAACTTGACACTCAAAACTGCAGCATTTTGTTAGGGCTGCTGGACTGGCTGTGAAGTGCCTGACTGAGGGTAGTGCTGCTCCAGGATGGTACCAGCTGACTGTTCCTCCTCTGGTCAGTGCTAGCTCTTGTGGAAGATGGGGGACAGATGCAGGACATGTGATGTTAACCCTTCACCTAAAGCCACCCATTCCTTGGTCTCCCAGGGCAAGATTTCCCAAGCAACCTCAGGAGCTTCAAGGAAGTGTTTTGTATTTTAGAAAATGCATCTTGACCCCTAGGCCTGTATTCATAAGCATTTTTAAGCCAAGCTTTCCTGTTACAGTTTATGCTGGGTGGGCTCTACCCATCTTTCCTCTGAACTTCTCTGACAGCCTTCACCTGGCTAAGGAGACAACTTGACTATTTAGTTGTTCACTAACAGGCATAGTGTGCCTAGGGAAAGGGTGACCGTGCCAAATTGCAGAGCTATTTGGGCCCTTAAGAAGGACTTTCATGATCTTCACGTTAGCTGCCACTTGACTTCTGCAGGAAGAAGAGTTTTGTATTGTATGTAAGCTCCCTAGAGAGCTGAGAAGGCTCAAATATCGGCAGGTGAACCCCCCTTCAGCAGAAAGGCAGCTCCACCAGGATGCCGCCTCTGAACACAGACGCTTGAGTGGGTGCTGCCAGACACGCAGACCAGGATGGCCTCGGGCAGCAGCAGACAGCAGACGCGGCGTGCCGTTGCTCCCTGGGAGGTGGAGGAACACCAGCCTGTACTGGGTGCTTGGAGCTGCGCAGTCAGACTCTCAGAAACAGCAACCTGACGAGCCTGTCGGAGCACAGTTCACTTATTCAAGGAGCAAACTGATTTCACTGCCTTCCCCTGCCAGGGCAAGAGGAGGTAGAGGGATTAGTTAGAACACTGACAGTCACACAATACCGTGGCAGCTGAATGCAGCTAATAATCCACTGGCAGGATTAGCAAACTTGAAGTTGTCTAGCTCGGCACAATGGGACGCGAAGAACAGCCGCTTCCCTGCTCTTGCTTCCCTGCTATTGCATTTGCATTCCCTTCAGTGGAAGCATAGAACATGATGAGACAAGGTTTTCCAGTCTGTTACGAAATGGGAATCCAATGTGTGACTAATGCAGTATTGCTCGCGATTCCACAGCATCTCTTCAGCCAGGAATAGGGATTTAAGCTTTACTATGGGAGTGTACCCTAAATACCTTCTGCAAAAGAGTAGACTGCGATTTCAGCAGACTCATGTCGGAGGCTCTCCGGGGGTGCTGTCCTACAGCCCGTGTGCTCTGCGTGTCCTTCAGTCTGCAGGCAGACAGCTCTGCTAACGCGTGGAGACACCACTGAACTCCTCCCAGGTTCCCTGGCATAATTCATATGCCTCTGGCAGAAGAGCACAGTGCAAATCGTGGGACAGTAAGACTTAGCAACTGGAGCTGCTACTTTTCTCACCACCCTCTCTCTCTCCTCACACTCCAAGAATGGCTTTGTGTGAGGTAGCCAGTTCTTTTTTTGCTGGGACAAGTGCTTTTAATCACAGACTGGAGACCAGAATCTGAGTGAGCAGTAGGAATGCAGTTTCAGAGCTTGTATCAATTTAGTTATAACTAGAGCAACCAGCTCTGTCAGAGCCTGGAAAATCCAGAGCTGTGACTCCTCGTCCTCCTCCCTGGTCCCTCCTGGAGTGGCAGAAGCAATGAGTAACAGCCTGCCTGTGCTTGGGCTGCCCCTGTGCTCAGCTGGCTCTGTCACTGGCTGCTCACGCTGCCTCCTCCCATGTCGCAGGGCACAGAGAGCAGCGCAGGAAATGTTGTGCTGGGGCTTGTACTGTGCGACTTTTCTCTTCCGCTCCAGCAGAGAATTCCAGTGGAACACAGGAGAGCACAAAGGATGAAAGCTTCAGCACAACGTGCCCCTGCCAGCACTTGGCAGAACTGTGGGACCTTTCTCGCTCTTGCAGTGCGATCGGGTGCTATCACTCACAATAAGTTGTTAGCAAAATACTAGTTTCCACCAATAGCTTCTTCCAGTGTTTCTTCCCAGTTGTAACTGGTGCTGCTGAGAGCCCATGGGAAAAAACTCTAGTACAGACAAGGCCTCTGCATGCAAATGAACGCTACATAAATAACCCCATCTCTCCTCAGTTCCTAGGTTGTGTACTCTATGCACTAGAATTCTCTTCAAAGACCTCCCAGTTCATTCTTTATGCTCTAATTAAGGATCAGTGCCAATTAACTATCTTCAATAGAGGAGCATCTTCCGCTCAGCAGCCAGGAAGTGTCTGAATAAGATCCTGCTGTACAATACGCACATGAAAAGGGAAGCCTTCCCTTTTTGGAAAGGGCTTCCAAGATTAAAACCCCAGTACAGAATACAGGATGCCTGCTTTAAAAATATTGTGTGTTAAGATTAACCGACGGCAGCCATGAATGCAGAGCGGTTTCTTATGTGCTTCGTGTAGTGCCCAAGCACTCTATGGCGCTGCCAAGGCTCTGAGCTGGATACCACCGTGGCAACTGCAGGTGTGGAAACAGAATGCTACACTTTCTAGCAACTGAGATTAAAATCCTGCCTGCTTTTTCCTGCAAGGGTGTTAGCCAGTCAAAGATCGGCAGATGTTCAGTGTCAAATTGGATGTTAAGTATTGATTCGGATCAAAAATTACCAATAGTTACACCAGCATCTAAATGGCCCTGGTAGTCCTCACTTACTGCCTTTGCTTCCTCCAGATGTTCACCTGTTCTATAAAAAACCAGGCAGTTTAGACTGCTGCTGCTCTGCACTCCGAGCAAGAGCTGTGCGAAGAGCCTGAGCAGGCAAAGGCAGGGGATGCCATTTTGGAGCTTGGCTGGAGATGAATACATCAGCTCCTCAGCCAGAGAGAGGCTAAGTTGAAAAAGCACTATTCTAAATGAAAATTAGCTGGTTAAACACTGTGGGGGGAGGGGGGGAAATAGGATAATCCCTTCAAAGCTTTAAATGGAGGATTCTCAAACCTGCTTCAGCTGATGTGAGATATATGAAGAGCCTCAGAATTAAGAGTCCTGCAGAAGTTCAGCCAGGCACAGCAGTTGCACTGCCTTTTGGGGCGCATGCACTGGAACTGGTTAGCCGTGAAGCCACCCTGCTAATCGCAGCTAAATCTGGTGACCATTCCCAGGCTGCTCCAAAGAATAAAGGGCTAGAGGAGGAAGAGCACAGGCTTGGTGATGAGAAACAGGAGCTATAAAACTCCTGCAGGATGGGAGAAAGCAGCAAATTATTCCATGAGCAGCAGAATCCACAAAGTCTGGTCTGATGGGATTTACATCCGTAACATCTGCCAGGTCCCTGGTACTTCACTATATAACAACAAAATACAACTGCCACTGTCAGTGAATGAGTGCTTCTGTGGAGCAGATTGTGTATGTCTCATTTTCACACACACAAAAACCCAAACGGGGCAAATAAATCTCTCTCGTTCAAGGCAAAGCCCCACACCTGCTCAG
>NW_010419521.1:2433-3978 GCF_000710305.1 Buceros rhinoceros silvestris | reverse complement strand
AACTAGGGTTTTGTGTTCAAGTTTGGCAACTGATCCCTTTGCAAAGAGCAGGGGCTGGGTCTATCCTGATGGGCCTGGGGAATTTCTGGAGCAGCTTGTTACAATCTTGATTGTGCTGATTTGAGCTCCAGACAGGAAGGGTGGGGAGGAATGTGGAACAGCACACTGCAACCAAGGCACTCCTGTGAACGTAACCTTTCATCCCATGTAGGGTTCAGCTCTTTTGAACTTACCCGGATCCTCCTCATGGCTGCCACAATCTCCACGCGGCTGTTGGGCCTGGGTACGTCCAAGCTACCGATGTACTGAAAAACAGAACAGTAAGATGTCTGTGAAGTAACGCACAAGTTAACGGTGTGGGCTCCTTCAAAACAAACGGCATCTCTAGTTTAGTCCCTGCTTGGTTAGACTCTCTTAACCCAGGACACAATAGGAATATCTGTTGTGGATAAAACTATCAAAGCCAGGGAGAGGTTTGTGGATTTCCAGCCTCAGGTGTGAGGCTCTGAGCTCATTCAGGTTCTGGGTGTGCTTTCCCTGGTGCTTTGTGGAGTCATGTCTGTTGCTAATCAAGCGGGTCTCAAAACGGTGGGTCTGTCCATCCTCTGTCATTCCGTGCCTCGCCTGCTTTTCAACGACTCATAGCTAAACACACATAAGAGTTGGGAAGTTGCCAGGATGTGCAATAACAAGCTTTCCTGGAAAAGCCTCGAGATTCTGGCCTAACTTTTCAGTCTGGACCTTCTTTCCTCTGGACACCACTGTCTCTGCTTGGTTGGACCAGCTCAGCTGTGTGCAGAGTCCTGTGTCTTGTGCCGGCTGTTTTTAAGCACGCTCACGGGAGCTGCAGTCCTGAACAAGCTGCCCGGTTGAGCTGCCGGAGCGGCTGCCCTCGGCACAGGGTGTCTATAGTTCAGTGCAAGCACCAGTCCGAGCAGCACCCCTTACTCAGGGGCTGAGACACACGGGCAGGCGGCAGGTTCCCAGCACCTCTACCACTGCACTGCACCTACAGCTTTTCTGCGCGCCAGTTGCCCGTTCTCTTGTGTGCGATGGCACTGCTGATGCTGCGTGGGTCGTTAGGGTAGACCTGCAGTCAACAACTTCCTGCTGCAGGTACTTCTCCCTCCTGTCTGCTCTTCCTTCCACTGCCTGTACTCTCCCCTTACATCAGGTTGTAAGCCTGCGTGCCAGAGCAGACTCCGGTTCTGCAGCACGGTGGTACCTGTGACAGCAGAGACGCACAGGAGGGCTGCCCGCATGGCTGCCGAGCGGAGGAGGCGCAAAGCTGCCAGCTCAGCCTTGGCAATGCGGAAAACACAAGCGTCCTGCAGAGTCACCTTGTGTGTGGAGCAAAACACCATTAACGCTGTGAAGTGGTGTGGCTCACGGCTCTGAGGGAAGACGCGCGTGTCAAGGGCATGTTGGTGAGGGCAAGAAAAATGCCATCTGAATGGGAAGGTGAGCGGCCTGAGGAGAAACATCAAAGTCCTGCCAGCGCGGGCTGGTGCTGGGAGCGATCCTGCAGCCACGGCTCGGGCAGCC
>NW_010419521.1:0-2374 GCF_000710305.1 Buceros rhinoceros silvestris | reverse complement strand
CTGGGACCTATCCTCCAGCCAGGGCTCGGGCAGCCAAGGGCAGGGTGCTGGACTCGGCAGTGGTGGATTCCCAGAGGGGTCCATCGGCATCCCCAGTGTAACAGAACCTGTCTCTGTATGGCTGGGCTGCCCCAGGCAGGTTCGTGAGGGGGCAGAGGGAGTCACCTTCTCAAGAGCGTTTGGTTCCTGGATTGTCTGGGTTTTGAGTGTGTGGTTTCATGTTGTGAGGTTGTCTTTCTTTTAGAAGTTGTTTCCCTGTGGAGAGGGGAGGAGGGGCAGCTAAACAGGAGGCCCCTGCAAATGTTTAGGGTAACAATGCATGTATGGTCAGAGACAAAACACTTCCTTTGGCTATCACTGGTTTTGACATGGGCCTGGCTTTATTCCTCTACTGCAATACTTGCAGCGTGCAATGGGTTTTATCTTGGAAAAACTGTTGCTTAATAGGGCTTTCAGAGATGAGTTCTCCTGGCTCAGTGGTTACTGCTCTTTTGCCTGCCTTGAAATAAACACCGCAAGCAATCTGAAAGGTCATTTGGCTTTTCTGATGCTTCTGGAAATGCCTTTGCAAAATGGCATTTTTAAGAGCAGTTAAGTTCAGCTGTAGCCTTTGGAAACCACAGCAGCGCCAAATCTCTCAGACCACGAGAGCTTGAGGGCAGCAAGGGAGTGACAGAGCCAGGGTTTCCCTCTGCCCGGGTGACGAGGGCGTACCCGTATCACCCCAGATCTGCGGTTTCTCTGGTCTGCAGGCACCTCCTCCCCTGCTCTGCGGTGGCTGTCAGTGCACCACAGGTAATCCAGATAAACTCAGTGCAGCCGGCTGGCCTTTGTCTGTGAATGACAGAGCTGCTGTGGGGAACAGGCCTTGCTACCCAACATAAATTAATAGGTGGGGGCGAGAGGAGAAGCTGGTGACTGCTGAGCAAGAAAAGCTGCTCCCAAGCTCCCTGCCTCGGCCTGGCTGCAGTCTGGGTACTTGTGCCCTGACACAGAGCCCTGCCAGCACACGAAGCTCTGCACAAACAGCACCCAGCACCTAACAGTGACCTCCCAAAGTTTGTCCCTGAAGATTTTAGGGCAAGAAAGACAGTTTGGTTTGTGGAGATCAGAGACTAACCGTGGCCAGCACGACTGCCTGGTAAGAGACACCTGGCAGCCAGCTCCAGCCTTGTCATTGTCAGGGCTGCAGCTGACTGATGTGCCACAGTGAGCGTCCTAATTGGAAGAGACAGACTTCAGAGCTGAAGGAGCACCCACGTTACTAAGGTAATGCAAAAACTCTATCTCGGACCCACACAACAGCGTCTTATCCGCTCTCTGAATAGCTCCGGGTGCCTGAAGCTGTCAGTCTGAAGAAGCCTGTTCCACTCAGTTAAAGCCACGCATCTTTTAAAAATCAGAATAAGGATTTTTCTTCTCCTCAGCAGAGTCTGTGGCACAGCAAATGTTAATTTAAAAAAAAAATTGAAGATTAATAGTTTTTCTTCCCTAGGGAAGAGAGAGATTTTAAAAATACATGATTCATCCTATATATCCTACTTAAATCTTTTAGCAGGAAAACTAAATGCACAAAATCCATATTTCAAAGCTTTATTTGAATACATCTGCCCCTGCTTCCAGCTCAGGAGACAGCAGGCGTGAATTCCATTTCTAATCTGTGTTAGGCCACCTGCAAAGAGGGGAAGGGAACCCTAGAGTTGCTCCAGCAAAATGCAATTCTTCTTGTCAGCTGAATTATAAACCCATTCCCTGCACCGTCTACAGAATGTCAATTCCAATGGAGTCACTTTCTGAGACGGATGCTGCGCTGCCAGACCATTCCACAAGATCAATACGGAATTTCTGACTATAGCAGTATTTCTTTCTGATACCTGAAGACCGCCTGTGTTTAGAGGAACACCTTGCCCGCCCAGCTTTTCACGCAGCGAACAGGTTGGATGGAACAAGGCACTTAGATGGTTTTAAGCGGCACGTAACAGTCTGCTGGTTTCCAGGGGAATACAGAGCTGTTTCCTCGCTGCGGCAGGGATGGGGGTCCTGCCCGGTGGGGGACAGACAGGCACTGGATCCAGCAAGGCCATGCCCCAGGCACAGGCAGCGCCCACTGCACTGTCAAGAGGGGTCTCTCCAGACCAGATCCCAAAGGAAGCGCACAGGGTGCTTTCTAGGCATTAAACGGCTGAAAAAACACTCGGAAAAGAGCAGGAACCTGTTTGATTGTGATAATGACATGCAAGGCTTTCGTAATTTATCCGTGTTTTCTTTGGTTTGCCTTAGCCCTGGCACTCTGCTGCAGGCGCTGGGGCACTTCCCGAGCTGAAGAAACACCCCACGGGCAGGGCTGGAGGGGGCACAGCGAGCCCCGGCCTCC
>NW_010419520.1:41904-43475 GCF_000710305.1 Buceros rhinoceros silvestris | reverse complement strand
TTTTTTTCTCCTAACTGCTGAAGAATTTAACACACCACCAGTTCTCACAGAATATATTGCTAAGAAAGACCTATTATGCTGTTTCTGTGGGCGGTTTAGAATGTCTAAAGAACAACTGCTTTGTGATAAACTTTTCAGAGCAGGGGAATGAAGCTATTAGGAAAAGCAGCAGCACACCACCTTACTGCTCCTGAGAACAATGTTTTGCAGAGGATAAGCTGGGGGGAGAGGAGAGAAAAAAGGATTAAAAGCGTGCTCTTCCTACTCCCTAATCAAATCAGTTGCATACCACTGAGAAGGGTGCTTGAAAAGGCTTAGATACCATCTCTATTCACTCACTTTAGCACCAGCTCTTGCTAATTTTTAAGCATTTCTTGTTCTTCTCCAGCAGCTCCACTATTAGTCAGTAACAGGGAGAGAGGTCCCTTTTTTAGAGACAGATATGTAACAGCCTTGGACAGCAGATAACTTGCCTCAGAAAATGGGGACGAAATGTTCTCTGGTAGCAGAGAGTTGCACAGAAGGAGTAGTGGCTAACGTACTGCTGAAAACTACTGCTGCAGTGAAGACTCTTTAAGAGGGAGGAATTGCATTCCTCTCACCCTGGCATAACCGGAGACAGAACGTTTTCTCCAAGTTATTTTTCTGGATGTCCAGTTCTAGTTGATTCAAATACACAGCTTATCCACTGGAGAATCAGCTCTCACATGTCACACCTTATCCTCCATTCTCAAGCCACAGTCTAAGCCTTTCTACGCTGAAGAAGAGCCGTGAAAAAAGCCTAGCAAGAGGACCGTCAGTGTGCTTCCTTCACAGTAGCCGATGTTCAAAAAGAACTTTTCACCTATGTTCTCTTTCATGGTTTCTTTCACTGGCAATTTACTACAATTATATCACTATTTCCTGCTCACACGAACTCTGCAAACAGAAAGCAATCCTGCCCTATATCCTGGAAGGCCCACATTATTTTTCTTCCAGTCACAGTCCTGTCATTGCATCAAAGACTAGAGATGGTTATCAGCAAGCCTCTCAATGCACACAAAAGGGAAACAAAAATACACAGCTGTTGAATAAAAGTCTTGTTGAAGACCCTCAATATACTTAGGAAAATTCAATCAAAAGCAGGACCAATGAGTCTCCAAACAAGGCTTCACCAACATGCATGATGTTGAGAGTTCAAAAAAAGCTTGTCACACTTAAGGGAAGATATGCATGGAAACATCTTGAAGTTTTCAGGAGTAGAAGCGAAACAGAAGTGTGAAAATACAGACCCCAGCTAGGGTGAATAACAGTAGGTTTTTGCAGGAGTCTGTTTACAGAGTCAATGTGAACTACCTATTACAGAGGAAATGCACAGTGGAAGGTTAAGAGCTTCCATCAAACCTGAATGGATAGGAAAGGGAAGAGGATCCCAACCAGCTTTTAGATGGAAAGACAAAGAGGAGGATGAGATAGAAAATAGGGGAAAAAAAAAGTCTGTTTAGAGCTGAGCCAGGTGGTTAGGTGTGAGAGTCTACAAAATATTCCAAGCACTTGAATTTATGAAAGCCAAGGTGGACACAAAGGGAAAG
>NW_010419520.1:35758-41803 GCF_000710305.1 Buceros rhinoceros silvestris | reverse complement strand
AAGAGACAAGACAGCCAGCTAAGGGAATGAAACAGAAGGTGATCCAACTTGACAAAAGCAACACTTCTTGTCAATCAAGACGGTCAGTGCTGCCTTAAAAAAAGCCAGCTTGGGCACAGTCTGATCCAAAGGTAAATGAAGAGATGCACACCCAGTTCTCAGAAAGGCCACTAGCTCCTTTTCCTGCAGTTTGTTCCAGCATTTGGCTCAACAGAACATTCTGCAGTGACAATAAGGAAAGACCTTTTTTAAATGTTCCACGATAAGTTCAAGTTGTTTTAGTTGTTACCTCCACTCTGTTCCGAAGGAAGGACTATAGATTGGCAGAAACTTGATACATACCACAGTGGGTATGCTCACTCACCTGGATCTTCCAAAATGCCATGGCTGTCTTTGGCAAGCCCAGCAGGATATCATCCAGCATGTCTAGCTACAGAACAGCTACACCTTACACACCCTCCACCCGCCTACAGTAGCTCAAGGATGCTACTGGTTGCTCGCCTTTGAACGTACATGACAACAAAAATCAATCCCATAACAAAAACGAGGAAAACAACACTGAGCGCAGCTCTGACAGACAGTGGTGTGGCTGAGGTGAGTACCTTTCCCTCCACTGGAAGCTCGGACTAATTTGTGAACATATGTACCAGAGAGAGTATGTGCGTACAATGGCACAGTAAAGATGGGGAAAGAAGATTGCTGGGAAACTGGAGAGCTCTTACCACCTAATGTTACTAGCCCTTTCTGCTCATCCTACAAGTAACTTAGGACTCCTTGCCTCCTTTCAAGAGCTGCTTAAATAAAAACAGCGTGCCTGGCTGCTGCAGTCATGCACATAAGCCCCATTTCCACCTTTATTTGTCAATCAGTCACAGGGTTTCTCCTCTGTTAAACTGGCTGCTTATTCATCACTATGGCTCAGTCTGAGGCAATCATCAGGCACTTTGATCTACATGAAGTAATTTCCCATGCAGACAAAGTCTTAGAAAGACACTTCCCTCCCCCCCCTTTAGATGTTTACAGTCTCATTGGAGAACAGCAGAAAGAAAATGTCATGGTAGAGCAGTTACCACAGTGGGAACCCTGTCAATGACTACGACTTCTAGGAGCTGCCATAACGCAGGAACAATAAATGAATACCTAGGGAAAAAGACTGAAATCTATTGTTTGTCAATTTTAAGATGAATCAGTATACTTAATCCATGAAGGAAAAAAGCCTACCTATTTGATAGGTAATCAAGTTCAATGTGAAATTCCACTCTACAAATAGCTAATATTTTTATTTTATCATTGTCCTCTTTACATATGTTGATTTCAGTTATTTATCCAAGCACTGTACTTACCTGAAGCTGAAAGTTTACTTTATCATCAAGAAAGGCAATTATTTTTCCACAGGTCATGTCTGAAAGAGTTTTTACATCTGCTTTAAAATGTTGTTGTTGCATTATTTACCTTCAAACTTTATCTCAGTGATTCCATATGAGATATACTTAGCCCATAAACCAAAGCCTTATAAAAATGTTTTATACAGTTGTACAGCTGGGCTTGCAAACTCGTCTGGGTCCAGAAGTCTAAAGTGCAGTCCTACACCTTACTGTGCCAGTGCAAGCTGTCTGACTGCAAGCCAGCTTCA
The DNA here is from genome assembly GCF_000710305.1 of Buceros rhinoceros silvestris. Taxonomy (NCBI): domain Eukaryota; kingdom Metazoa; phylum Chordata; class Aves; order Bucerotiformes; family Bucerotidae; genus Buceros; species Buceros rhinoceros. Next base: position 40,170 of record NW_010419520.1, on the reverse strand, counting down.
GTGCAGAAACTGTATGACCGTGACACAGTTTTCACCATTTCAGAGCTAATAAACCCTGCCTCTTAATGTGAGAAACAGGTCCATGCCTCCTGGAAGACACCCAGCCATAATGCAGGTCAAGTTACATCCCAGATACCTACTCGCAATATCATTAACAACCAAACAAAACTAGAAATGGTATCTAATTTCAAGCAGCTAAACTGGCTTTGCAGATGCTGCTCAATCCTGGACGGCCACCATCGTTCTTCCCCTACTAGAGAGTTCAAACTAACAGGAGTCAAAAGCAGTGAGCGTTCATGCAAGTTGCTCTGCTCAGCAGATAACTGTATTGTGAGAGCTGACAGTATCTGTTGAGAAAGCAGTCTGTTCACAGCCTTAACTATAGGCAGTATCTGTAGTTAAACTGCTACTGATTATTCAAATAGGTTTGGTTAAACTGTCACAAACTATGTGCGTACCTTTTTAAAAACTGTTTGCAAATGGCTTAAACAAGAAAGAGATAAAACCGAATAAATGAGAAGCTTTTATAAGTCAGTGTTCACCTATTTACACCAGGACTCAAAACAGCTTATGCTTTACTGATGAGCTGGGTTATGTATGGAACAACATTTGCAAAACAGACAACTGACAGGACTATGTAAACATATGCTGTCCCTGCAGTACTGTCGAGTCAGCTTGGGAACAGCTACTGCTGTGGTTTCCTTGTGAAAGTGTAAGCACTTTTTAAGATCTGATAAGAGACACTGTAGGAGTATATTAAAATAAAGACAGAAATTCAGTTTCAATTCTTCATCCTTATAAATTCACCAGGATAACAAAAGCTCTCTGACACACATGCAAGTAATTCTAAGCTTTAAACACAAAAACTGCAAGTTTAAGTATTTGAACTTGACACTGCCTATCAACACTGGATACTGATAGGCAAGATTCCAACTTTTGGCCCTTTTCAGGTTAGACGAGATAATTTATGAAAAGCTTACCCTTCACATTAGCAAATTTAAATATGCATAATGCAAATATCTGCATGTTGTTTACTTGTCATTCAGAATTAGCATACGGTTCACTGTAACTGCATTTAAAAAAGCTGCTGGATTACTGATGTCAATTTACTGTTGAAAAGCTAATTCCATACCTTGAATATAAACGGGGGGAGCAGAAAAGAACCTAAATAATCACTCACTCGGCCATTACCAGGACATCCACAATGCCTGTATGCTGAAGAAAGAGCACAAGATGGTAATGCACCTTCTAAAACAAAAACCACATTACCTGAAGTGTAATAACATGGTTTCAGAGAAATACATAAGCAAAGCATGAAGGGGAAATGGCTCTCACCCCTCTGTGTCTTCAGGTACAATGAGGAAGTTCTAGAATTGACAAATTATAGACCCCAAAACCAAAGAAAGCTGCTTGTTGTATAGCCTCTATGGTAACAGCTCAAAATGATACAGTATATGTTGGTATATTTGGTAACTAATTTGTGGATGTGCTATGATAAATACTTCTATAATATGAATACCTTAATGCATATAATTTTTGAAAACACAATTGGCAAACAGATATTGGTTATATTAATCCACAAACATATGCTGCATTGCTCAATGAGATTAGCTTAAATAGACCTGCAAAAGTCCTTAAAGCAGTTGGAAAAGCCTGGGTGATATGCTCTTCTTCCCCCTTCGAATAAATGGGAGAAGTACAGGAAGTTTTATTTGCTAAGCTTGAAAATTCAGGTCTGGTTTACTGAGCCACTAGAGAACTAGTACAGCTACACTGCAATTTTAAGCAAGTAAAACTCTGTTCATAAATTACAGCGTGTATAGCCAAGCTTGGCATGGCTCATTCATTTTGCAACTGTGCTTCAGAACCTAAAAGGCCCTGCCAATCAGCCTGTTTCCAGTACACCTTTTTTTTTTTGCACACCTGTCTAATGGTTTACAAGTAGAATTTCAGGCTTTTGTTTTCAATGAGGGAAGCCCAAGGTCTAGCCTTCCCCAAACCAGATCTGCCCAGCCATCATGCAGGCATACAAGCACAAGCGTCTCTGGTTTAAGTCGCAGCCTTGTTGACAAGGTGCTTTATTCTGGACTCTTTGGTCCAGTCTTAGGCTACGTGACTGCTGGAGAACATTACTCATCTGGGTAAGCACAAAGAGAAAATTGCTATAGAGTGGCTACAAAAGGATGTCATTCTGGATGACAAGGGGATTGACAAAAACGGAGGGGAAGAGAATCATTGGTAAGCTGCACTCCTGTTAAAACTTTTTTTTACTTTAATAAATAGAAATATATTTAAGGCAAAGTATACAGTTATAACTCAAAAATAAATATTTACTCTTTTATTGAGTTTAAATTAGCATGATGCAACTACTCTTTTATAAGGGAGCTTTTGTACTTGCTTTGAACAGAACATTACTCTTTTCATTTTCAACTTGATCAGACAAAAATTGTCAAAGTCCATTACTAAATAGTCTAGTTTCCAAATTCTGAAACAAAGATTCACCTTTTAAAATAAGCCTACATAAATAAAGTCTCAATCTTTAAAGATTCCTATAATTAATTTGCTTGAAATTACTGGAACTTCAGTAAACAATTCACAGCTATTTGATCAACACAGGGACTACTGCACTGTGTAAATGCTATTCATAATTTGAGAGCACCCTCTTCCATAAAAGTGACTGAAAAGCTTATATTTCAGAGATCTGCCTTTAAACTTTTTATGTTAACCATAATATAAACACGAGTATCTGTGTATACAATATGTATTTTTTAAAATAAAAGGATTTTCCTGACAAGGAAACTGGTCTTAGCTACAAAAGCCATAGCTGACTTCCTGCTCTTTCATTAGACCTAAATAACACGACAATGCAAATAAAATAGTGCAATGCTACTTCTCCAGAAAAAAAAGTTGGTATAAGCCCTCTAACATTCAGTAAAGGAGTTCAAGTATTAAGGCCAAACTAACCTGATACTATCTTAATAAAAATTCTTGTATGGATCTTCTGTCCATATTCCAATTAGAAACAACAATATCCTTGCTTGCTTATCATATTTTGGACTACATTGTTAATGGCCAAAAATAACTTCAATTATTTGGTACAGCTGCTCTTTCCACTAACACAGGCAATTAGGACCAAGCAAGGTGTTGTGACATAGGCAACACATGGACATATGGCTATTATCAGGGAACACACTCTTACATAGTCCTGACAGACGGAAAGACTGCCAAAACCTCAGAAATTCAGAAAGGCCAGCATTCCAGCATCTATTGTTCTCCTAACCTGGAATTAAAAGCAAGAATTTTGAAATTCAGAGATGAGATAAGCGGAAGGGAAAAACAAAAAGGTAAAATTACTCATACAAAATCCATCTGAATTTCCTTTTTTAACCCTCAGAGCTGAACATGAACACAAATTGTCCAGCTAGAAGACAGAAAGGCAGGCTAGAGAGAATTTAGGTTATTTTTTAAATTGTCTGGGATTCTTTCATTTCACCTTAAATGTATAAAGAATTGACTGAAATAGCTAGTGTTATTTTCAAGAAGTTAGTGAGGATGGGTGAAACATCAAAAAAACAGAGAAAGAAGAAACACAGTGCTTTTATTTAAAGAAGGATATAAAAAAGGAACCAGTTCAGCCAGATGAATTTCAATTCCTGAAAAAACACTGGAAGAGAACAAAAAAAACCAGACAAAAATTCCACAAAACAGTTTGTAAGAGTATAACATGCGACTGAGTGAAAGCCAGAAGTCAGTTTGACATGATGAGGACAGATCAAAACAAATCTTGCTAACTTGCCTTGCACAACAGGATAGAAGGTCTGAAGGAGGGAAGATGCTAGTATATGTTACAATCAATACTTTAAGCTACGGAAACTTTTTCCTCGATGAGGCTATAGCAATATGAACACAAGGCTGTCTCATGCTGAAAGAGTAGCCATGATGGGTCACTGCCAGCATGGAAAGATGTAGCACGTGGGATTCCATAGCAAATGCCCCCTAAATCTGGTTCTACACAGAATGGCAACCTGAACTATGGAATCAGGAGAACACTTACATTAATGAACTGATAACACATAACTTGTAAGGACTGAGGGAACCTGGGAGGACAAACTTGAACTTCTAAAGGTTCTTAACAAGTTGGAGAAGTATGCTGGAATCACCTAAAGAGGGAATACAATCCTTAGGGAAGAGATCTTAATTATTACTCTTGGATAGAAATTATCAACTATACAAAGACAGGAAAGGGAAACAAGATGCTAGAGACACTCAGTTTCAAAAGAGTTAATGTTATAAAGGATTATAACATCATGAGGTCAACATGAAAAAAACCAACAAACCCAAACCCTTAATGTGATTCATACACAATAATTTAGCTTGCAAGACAGAGGAAGCAAACCTCTCTGTTCTGCTCA
>NW_010419520.1:19182-35677 GCF_000710305.1 Buceros rhinoceros silvestris | reverse complement strand
GCAGGAATACCCCGTCGTTTAGGTCAACGCCTATCAAGGATGTGAACTGAATGCTGTCCTCTGTACTCTCACCAACAAAAGTGATCATACGCCTAGAAAAGATGACAGAGAGAAAGACTGGGAACAGGGAGCGAAGCCAAACCACCACAAAGACATTGGACCTAAGGAGGAGACTGAGAGGAGAAAGGAGATTCTTGACTGCTGTTAGTCTTTAAAACAGGCAGATAAACTTCCCATGCACAGCCTAGATAAAATAATTGGTTCTTCCCTGGGGCATCTTGATATATCTAACAGATCTTTTCAGGTCCTCCTCTACCTCCTGTATTCCGTGGCTCTATGAAAACACATTTTAACATAGCTAGCTTTGCCACACATAAGGACAAAGAAAATAATCAACATGTACACATGGGAAAGTAATTTGGAAAGCGCTGTCTCCAAAAAGAACATTGAGAACGGCAGATCAGGCTCCACAGTAAATTTATGGAGTGGTTCAGCTGCCTAGAAGGCTGACTTGATCTAAACCATACAGAGGTAGGAATATCAGGTAGAACAAAGGACAACCTTTCCTGTATACACCATGCAAATCTGACTCAGAATATGACAACTCTCCTGGTGTCAAAAATTATTTGGAAATACTGGAAGGATTTTTATGGCTCCCATTTGACTTGATAAAATGGACCTCTCAGTACACAGCTTAAAAACCTCAGTCCAGGCAAATTATGAAAAAGAAAGTTGAGAGGTTACTTGCTTTTTTGCATATGTGCATACGTATATACAGATGCACACCCCTAAGTCTCATTAAGAAAAGGAAAAAAGTATTGAAAAAGAAAAATCAAGATTTTTCAGATAAATTCTCAGAGAAGTACAATGAATGGAAACCAACATTACACAAATGCAAAGACACCACTTCCTCACAGCAAGAACAATTAAACTCCGAAAGCTCTTACTACAGGAAGAAGACACCACTGCTTCAATTTTTTAAGCAAGATTAGAGCTTATTCAGAAAGATATGCTTATATTCAGCTTCTGCGAGAAGAACAAAACTCCATGACCTACATAGAGAAGAGATCAAATCAGATTATCACAATTCTCTAACCTGGCCTAGAAGCCTAAATACTTCTTTCCCCCAGCTATTCTATCAGATGCTTCTGCTGCATTTTGTAGCGGAAGAGAGCCAGAGGGACTGAATAAAAAAGTGACCTGATGCTGATACAGGCAGAAAAAATACTGTTTCGGGTACTCAAAGGCAATGGCCATATGAAAATCATTCCTTAAACTCCACAAAGTAAGAAAGGAGCCTTAAGACTTGGCAAGTAGAAAACTCAAAGGGCCACAGGGAGAGTAAAGATGGGGGAGATAAATGAACACAGCAGGAGGAAGATGCCCGCTATCCATCAGGGAAGAAATGGTGAGCTGCCTCCTGAAAAGGCTCTGGGCATGAAATACGCACAAAGAGAAATGAAACTCACCTGCTCCCAGAGACTGGGAAGAAAAGAGCCAGACATTCCACCTTCCCCAAAGGCTGCCTGACGTGTTTCATGTTAATTGTACCTGAGGCTTTCTGTTGTCTCTCCATAAGCTGAGACTTGCCTGACAATGTAGTTCCGAAGTCACTTTGCTTTCAGGGATGTCACAAGAAGCAAGCATGCGTTTTATGGCTTTGCTGTACTAATTAATCTGTGTCTAAACCTACATTCTGCATTACATATAGCTGATGTTTACATTTTAATTACTGTACGTACTGTTCCAGAGGAATCTTTCCCTTCCATACAGTAACAACCAGGAAAAAATTTTCCAATAACAGATTATGTTTCCAAGTGAGATTATTGTCATAACAATTTAATCTTCAGCTCATCCTAACAGCTACTGCTAGAACAAATTCTTCCTCTGGCAAGCTATACGTCAAGTCATACTCCAAAACACTGTCAAGGCTGCTACTGGATGCTCAGCAGACGACTTCAGCAATGTAACTAATTCATGCTACCTGTCTGCTAAAGAAAATTTACAATTGCTAGCACAGCTGGATCTTTTCTGCAACAGCAAAACAGCGTATTTGACATGCTTATAACCTACAAGTCCCAGAGTTAAGTTCTCAATACTTCTGACACAATGTTATCCCAAAAGATTAGTAATGATGAAATTTTACATTGATGTAAATTATAAGGTAACTGAAAAAACAGAACTCAGGTTTGACACAATGTTATCCCAAAAGATTAGTAATGATGAAATTTTACATTGATGTAAATTATAAGGTAACTGAAAAACAGAACTCAAGTTACATATAACTAGTTTTTTTTTTTTTAATTAACACATTTCTGTAGAAAGGATTCCTAAAAATCTAATAGTGAGAAAGATTTCTTATGCTGTGAACACATAGGACTCCAAAGCAGAGATTTACCCATCACAGAACAGGGGGAACACCTTAGGACTTCTCTGCTGTTTTGAAAGACACATCGGTGTAAGTTAACTTAGAAGAGACACAGAATATACTCATATTTTATAGTCTTGAATAAATATATTAGTGACATTAGAAGAAATAAATTTAGATTAGATTACAAGTGTAATGGAGCTTGGACAGGAACACTCAGAAAGGAGTTCTAAGGGACGATGACCTGGGGATTGGAAAGTCCCCAAACCGAAGAATGAAAGGATGTTATATTACAGCTTTCAGAGACTGCTAAGAGGTGCAGGGGAATGCAGGAGAGATATGTGAAGAAGAGCAGCCACAGACAGGGTTAAGTGTGGTTCACACGTTAGACAAGAAACCAGCTACGAAAAGAAATTTGTGACTTGGGGCTTAAGTCATGTGCAGGAAAGTAACAGGAGATCCTGAATTTCTTCAGAGTGAAAATGTGATTTCACAATACCAGTTAGGCCTATGGTTTTCTTGCATTAATCTCAGTAATAAAAGTAATTAGGATTTGGAATCTTACGTGTATCTACCATGTGTTTCTGTAAGAGTGCTATATGTCCAGGCCCCCATGGCAAGATGACCTTTAAAAACACAATCCTAGAGCAGCTCAATCTTGAAGTGCCATTTCTGCCTGAATGAAATTTTGAGTTCATGGGACAGAAAGATAAAACCTTGTTCTCTATGTGATATGCAAACAACAGAAACAGGGAAGAGTTTAAAGATGAAAAGAAATATATCTATCACAGATGTACAGGGAAGAAGAAGAAAGTAGAATATGGCACACATTACAGACCTGAATAATGAAGAGAAGGAAAACACCAGCAGCAAGGCATACAAGAACAGAACAAGCTATGTGAAAGCACTTCTGGAGGGGAGCCATCTAGCAAACACGGAAAACATTCTGAGAGATAAAATGCTCCACAAAGCAGACTAAGTGCTTGCTTAGGGGATGGGGGATTTTTTGCATTCTTCTAAGGTAGATTCTGCTCCTCTTTTCACTGTTTTGGTTACTTTACAGCCACTTAAACAACTAGCAATTTAATATTATGATCTTCTAAAACTGCTAAGATTATCAAAATCCCTAAAATCCTGATTTTTAAATGTTCATAACACTTTAGTTGAACTAAAAGCAGAAGGCTGAGTAGCAGTACAGCCAATGACATTAAAACAGAAGCATCAAGTATTTTGACGAATTGCTTTTAACGTAGATATTTCACATATTTACTGAGCTCCAACTAAATCTTGTAAACATTTTTTTTTTTTAGCTGAAAGTGATTTAAAATCCTTGCCAATTTATTACTCAAGGGATGAGTAAGTGGAAACACCTCCTTATTGAGGTGGGATGTACCCATATCACAGCGAAGTATTTGTCAGCTGAACAGGCCAATCGGGAGTTGACTGCTTTAATACTTACTTTTCAGTTGGAACCTAAGAACAAATTGCAACCTACCTAGGGAGACAACTCTGCAAAACAGCCAGGCTAGTGGTTCATTTTTTACCTGGGTACCTGCACCAATACTAACAGTGCATAGCTGTCTCCTAGTCAAAGCAACCAGCCAGTATAAAACTCCGGGGAGATCAAATACTCAGTCCCCCAGAACCCATTACAAGTTTGAATTTTGCACTTAACACCAAATACCTGTTGTGATGCTGTTATTCTGGGAACACAACAGTGTTTCCTTTTTTTTTCCCTAATTCTGAATGTGTGGACAAAGCAGCAGTACCGACAGGCTTGTAGTTTAATTGCTGGTTCAAAACTGTTCAGCCTACCACTTACTGACTCATAATGCTCTGCCAGTCCTAGGAAAGGTTGTAACATTTATATTTATGATTTTCATATGTAAATCATATTAAAATGGCAGTTAATTACAATTTAAATCCCCCCTCCTCCGCCCTCTGAAGAGATACAGTACACAGCTTTTGCTGTAGGATAAAGCTGATGAAAGCAATTAAAATAGAACTTGCTGTGCAGTTGCTCAGAGCCACACTCTTGTTTTCTGCAGTTTCAGCATTTCCAGAACTTGCAGGAAGGCATAAATAGACTACAACAATGAAACACAGCTCCACCAGAGATCTGAGACAATGTACGCAAATAGACGAACTTCCTATTTCCAACTCTTGATAGCCCCTGATCTATATAATATCCTAAAGTATCAAAAAAAATATCAAAAAGTTTAGAAGATTTAAGTGGGAAAACACTCAACTTGCCCTTGACTAAAATGTTAGTTTATATTCTCCGAATTTTATCAGATAGTAATGGTGGTGAGGATCACGTTTTCTGTGTAACTGAAGAGAACGCCAGCACTCGAGGGGACAGAATTTAGGTTGCATGAATGATTTCAAACACAAGCAGCATCTTGCACAAATGTCCACTAAGCTCCAGTCCTGGAAACTTTGGTACTGTGGCGCAGTGCTGCTGCTGGTGTCCTGGGGTCCGGAGATAACTCCTCACAAGCAGAAGTTTCTTTACACATCACAGGCTCTTAAGACTCCAGAAATTCTAGTGAACAAGCAACATTCATATCCATGTTCCAACTGTAATGTTTTTCCCCCATTTCAGCTACAGGGGAAAGGAAAACCTACCATGACTATGTGACTAGACTGCAGGTTTGTGGGCAGAGCCCACTTTTACCCTCTTAGAACCTCCACTCTCACAACTGATCTGACAGCTTCCTCCTAGTCCTAGGCCATACCTACAACTGCTGCAAAGTTTTCAGGGGCGCTTAACTGCACAAAGGGAAATCTTTCTTTTTAATAATTATACCCCTAACAAGTCTGAGTGGTAGTCATGGGAAAAAAAAAAAAAAAGAAAGGCCTCTTGTGTAGTTCAACTGCTCCTGCCAAACGTCAAAAGATCTGCTGCAAAAATAATTGAAAGACTCTTTCAAAAAAACATCCTAACAATACTTTCCAAGGAAAGGTTAGGGTGTATCTGTGCAGGTTTTGCACCTAATATTGCCTCAGTAATTGAAAGCAACACTAATTTAGAAAGAGATATGGGATAGCTATAAAACTCTCAAATGAAGGCATGATGACAAGGCAGAAGGACTTCTATTGCTACAGTTTATAGCTGTGGATAAAATGGAGAAGAATTTGTAGTAGGGAAATTTTAAATTGATAGAAACATTTTTGAGCAGTAGCACTATAAAATGGAAAAAATTAAAATCCCTAGAGGGTGCAAAAATAACAAAACTCACACTGATGCATTGTGATTTCCATGTTCTATTTGATCTACAAGCTGACCAACCAATCCTAATTCTTAAATCATGTACTTCTTCCCAAATCAAGACACATTCAGTGTCTTCTGACCTCAAACATTAGATTAGTCACTTGTAATCCATTTTTGTTTCAAGTCTTTTTGTACTCTTAAGTATATTTACTTGAGGGGATTTCATTCTTTTCCCTCAGTTTTCCAGAGATGTTACAGCCGCCTGTCCACACCAGTAAAGACAGAGAGGAGAGAGCTTAAGCTACAGTATCTAGAGCTTTTACAGTGACTGAACAAACTGTTTACATATTTTTATCTTAGTTTGCACTTGAAGCAGAATGCTATAACTCAATGCAGTCCCTCTGTGCAGGAGACAATTATTTATCAGCTTCCTTTTGGCAAAGATTTCTTTCACCTCTTGTTTTAAGGCACTGAGGGTACCAAGGTGTTTCCTGCTCAGCCATTTATCACAGCAGGCTTATGATTTATTTTAACAAGAAACACAAGATAAAAAGGATACCACAGAAAGTGTAATGCCCCACAGTAGGGGGAATGTAATTCCAATAGCCACCAGACAGGGCTCCAACTCTGAGCAAAGCAAAGCACATTTCGCTAAAGCATTGTTCAGACTGTTGATATTACAGCCCCTTCCCCATTCCCCTCAGTTAGACTGTTCATAGTATTACAAACAAGTTGCCTGTAACCCCACAGAGACAGCTGACAGTTTTATATACACGCCCACAATACATACACGCACATGTACAAACACTCCACACCATGTCACTAAAACTCTGGATTTCTTCTGTCAGGTCTCACCTTCTAACAAGTGTGTGCATGCCATTCCAACAACGAGCCTGAGGAGATTAACTCCTACACGGCTTCCACCTCCATTTCTAGATTAAGATTCTCCACTGTAAGGAACAGCTCCAGCCAACGAAGCTAATACTTTGGATGAAACTGGTACTAAGTTCACAATAACTTTGAAGTCACTACAGATTTGATAAAATCTATTTCTTTCTTTACTTTTTAGTTGCTGACACAACAGCAACTAAAGATATGTTCCTACTTCCTCCAGGAGACATGTAATTAAATTCAGGAATTCATTAAATGTTTGTGCTCTGCCTATTCCCTGGGCTGCATGACAAAAGATGCTGGAAAAGCAAGAATAATTGAAGCTAAACATTTCCCTTAGTCAAGGATAAAACTTTGGCCACTATCTTTTTAAAAAAGAACTTTGGGTTTCTTTTAGAACTTCACCCCTTCCTTGAAGATCTAAAAGAAAACACTTAGACATAAAAGAACTTTGCACTTTTTTTCCCCTCTTATATTTATCTTTATCTTTTATTATCTCTATTATTTAGAAACTACTGCATCCTCTCAGCATAAGGAATTAATCAGTTCTTCTCTGAGCTACCCAACCAGTCCGCTTCCCATTTTCCTGGCCAAACATCTGTACTTGCCCTCCTCCATCTGTTGTTCTTGTTGAATTAGTTTACCTTCTCAATCACTGTAACTTCCTTCTCAGTTTCACTAGACAATAGATTGGTGCTTTCCTGAAGGAAGATGCCTTCCCCTTTTCTACCACTCCATCTTTTCCCCTTCACTGAACTGAGGGAATAAGACAGAACACAACAAGCAATGGCTTGTCTCCTCCCCCTAAAAACCAAAATTTTTTTGTTTAATTCTGGATAACTCATACGTGCTAGTTTTTCCAAGTTTAAAATGAAGATATTAATAAATAAGACAAATTCAAAGATGAGCAAAGAGCAAGTACTCCAAATGTTATTTAAAAAAAATACATGGTACATTTGCTCTAAAGCAGACCAGGAATAAGGCCATTTACAAGCAAACAAAAACATTCTTGGAAACCACTATATAACCATTGTTAAACATTTACTAGGTTTTGCCTGTGTGCAGTGAAACCCAGTTGTCCATATCCATCTTATTTAATTAAGTAAATGTGATGAGATGCTACAGTACCCAACGTCAGTTCATGGCAGGTTTTAGTCATTCATGTACATATTGCCCAGGTTACAAAAATCTGTAAGAATCCTAAATGGAAAGTAAAATAAATCTGTAGCACATGAACCCGACAGGATGAAGAACCAGAAGGCAACAAATAAAGCCCTCAATTTAAGTCTCATTAGTCCATTCTTGGCATTCATTAGTCCAGCAACTTGCTGGAACGATGGATCTGACTGAGGATCAGATCTTTCCCTGCAGCAGATTCAACAGCTTCCAAAGCAAATTACTCTGCCGTTTTATCGTATTGGTCTACATTAATATGTAAGAGTTAAATAAACTTTCTTAGACTACAATAAAACAAATTTAAATAATTGCTGGTTTCCTTGCATCTAATGGTCACGGCCAGATCTTAAGTGTATTTCTTGGGAATTTTTTATTATTATTGGAATGCTGTGTATGCAAATGGAACCATAAAACTCATACCAATGGTTAATTCCAGACTGACGTGACTCAAACAAGGGCATTAAACCATTTCTACTCACTTGCAGTTCTGCTTTGTGCAGGATCCTCTTTTGCCTTACAGCAGTATGCTAAGTGTCATGAAATTTAGCTACTAGTAATACACATGCCTCTCTAACCATTCTCCCAGGAACGTGTACGTTTAATATTTCCTTCTCATGTTCTTTTTTTACACCTACATGGGAAAACAAACAGGTGGAAATGTCCTTGAACATATTTGTTTCTAGATTATGAATTAAATGCCCATGGGGAAACACTGGTCTGCAAAATGAATAACTCCATGCTTTCAAAGTCCCCCCTATGCCTCAGGAACACAGTTTTCAGTCACAGTCTTGGGGTTTGAGCTTTTTACAATGCTAAGCCTTGCATGTCTTTTAAGGATTGGAAATAACTGATCTGACAAAACGAAGGACTGCTCTACAAATTTAAAAGAAAAAATAAGAGCGTGTAGTTGTTAAAGAGATAGACATTACACTGTTCAGGTCAAATGTGAGGTGACAGCCTCCCTGAGGGGGAAAAAGAAAAACAACTAACTATAAAACAAAACACAACCAGCCACAAACCAACACTAGGCTCTTTCCTATCAGCATCTCTAGATACCTATCATCCACTATTACTAAACTAACCTTCTCCTTGACCAACTCTTCCTTAGTAAGATATTTACCTCTGAAGATGAAAACTGGTCCAGGCTTTTTGAGGTTGAGATGGGAACAGATACCAAATCTCCTAGCAATTCAATTCCTTAAAATCTTACCCAAAGTAAACAAAACCCAAGTAATTTAATACAGCCTTCCACTTCTATCTTTAAAAACGGCAAAATTTCTCTAACACCAAAGCCATATCTTTGAGTTGGCTGGAGTGCTGTGGGGCAATGTCACACTTAGCTCAGACTGAGGGAAACAGCAGCATCTTCAAACAGTAAAACCACAGCTGTGCAGAGATAAGAGTTAACAAACACTACTCCTTTCTAGTGGATAAGATCCACTAAAGGCAGTAAGTTTCAAACTAAAGCATTATCTATCAATATTTTCTTGCCTTGTTCCTTTTGGATATACCTTGTCACTACAGCAGCAAACATTAACACATAGTACTTAATCAAGTACACAAGAATAACCTACTTTTTCCATGAGGAACATTATGAAAGTCTTAAATCTCAGTAGGATTTTAAGTTCAGTTACGTAGGAGAATTAAGGCTTTAGCAGTTTTGGTTGCTTTCACTGAGAGCTAACACACAGCATGCAAGGCACACAAAAGTCCTCCCTGGGGCTGTGGATAGAGGTGAGGTCATGGCTGTTCACTGGGTTCTTCTGCAGAAAGGAGAACACAGTCTCATTCACCAGCCAGAATCATCAGCAGCTTCAAATATCATTTTGAGATTTTGGTTGCACTTCTCCTCCTTTCTTTTTATTTATACCCCTCCCCATCTGAGGGCCCAAAACATTGGGGAAAATGGTTCTGCTGAACAGTCACAGCTGTATGGGTATCCTACTACCTGTGGGGTTTGGTATTTTCTTCCATGCTTGTCTTTTCACATATGTAAGCAAAACACCAAGAAAAAGCATTTGGCTACTAACAACTCTCCTTGGGACACCTTCAGCAAGGTAAATCCTGTTAACAGGTGCTTTACTCAGTGTCCACGCATTTACATTTTTAGCACTTGCCCTTTTTCTTTCTACTTCTAAGTGCAATCCCCTCCCCCAACAGCATGACTCACTACAGTTGTTCTGTGGTTTTGAGGAAGGGCTACTATGTTTGCGACAAAGGCACAGTCATCCTTTGGCTAGGGCTAACAGCGACAGCAACCAATACCAAAGACCCAGAGAATGGCATCCGGCAGAGGTTTCACAGCCCACTTGCCTTGCTACCGCACTTCTTGCTTGCCTCCAGCAATCTGACACTCAGCCTGAGCCAGAGTTGGGGCAGTGCATTTAACGCCCTTCCAAAAACTCCTCTCAGTTTGTATCTAGCTGTCTGAACCAGTATCAGCTACTGGCTGATACCAGTATCAGCTACTAGCCTACAGAGATAAGGTCTGAGTTTAGCTGTGCCTTATGGAAAAAGTAATCTCATTTTGCTTGCAACCTACCACCCAATAATGAGATTTGAAAGCTCTTTATTCTTTCACATGAGGAAGAGACAGAGAAATACTCTTCCCATTCTCTGCACTATGGATTTTAATACTGTCCCATACCACTCCTTCGCAATTCTATTCCAATCTGACTCTCAGTCTGTTTAGTTTAAACATTTTCCATCTTTCTGGTCATCCTTGCCCCACTTCCCCATGCACTGCTCTTGTTATTCTATACTATTTTTTAGCTAGAATAGACCTTGGATTGTTATATTTATTTCATTCTTTGCCTGCTATTTGAGCAAGAACAGAACAGACAGATTTATTGCAATTTCACTGTTTTCAAGTAGTAAACACAGAGAGCGCAGCCCACGACAGTATGTAAAAGGAGAATGTTTCCCTCTGCACTCATGTCTTCCACTTGTCAGTTCAGAATGACATCTGTTATCCACTTTTTGAAGCTCTCTGCTACCAGCTTACAGTTTTACTAACCAATTTAGTGTCTGCAAATAACTTAGGAGGTTGAGAGCATCACTTCAGATAACAAAATGAGAACTCTCAGAATTCCCTCACTAGCTTTTTTTTCCCCTGAAGAAAGAGAACAGACATATCCTTTGTTCCACAAAAGCAGCAAAATTTATGTAAAGAGAACTTTGTGCTAAGAGAGGCCTGCACTGTTCCAATGTTTCATATGCAATTTACACGACAGCTATAGACACCTTACAAATTTCGACCTTGAATCCTAGATTCATGTTTTAGGCTTACTAAATCTCAGGTTATGCAAATATAATGGTGATAAACCAAAGAGGGTTGTTATACCAGCCCTAAGGCATAGGTACAAAAGGTTCTTTTCAAGACTTCCTACAGCTTACAAAAAACCATGGGTGGGGGAAGCAGCCAGAGAAGCCCCCTTCTTTAAGCAGGTCATCAGAAATCTCTGCCTCAGTGAGTGAGCTTCCCTCCTTCACACAGTTATACTTAATAACACTAATTTAAAAACATTCCAGTCAACAAAGTGAGCATAAAAGAAATGAGGTTGCTAGCTCTCCCACTCCTAACAGGGGAAAGGTTTTCTTTATGCCAAAAGTCAATTCTGCTTGTAACATAGCTTATAACTAACAACAAAGAAATTAGGAATCAGCCATATCACTCCCATTCCACTCCTCCATTTGCCCCTGTTGAATTACATATTTATTTTTTAAGCTTCTGAGGAAGGCTTTTCTTAGCCACTCTTCCGGATTAGGAATTTAAACAACAAAATAAAGAGACCTGTGCATCAGAGAATTTAAAATAACTTTTGCTGGTAAGTCTTCCATAAGTGCGTTACTTCCTCACCACTTCACTCCAAAGAGCAAGGAGCTTTAACGGAATAATGAGAAAGTGTATAAAACCAACACTGAGCATGCAAAGATTTAAGAATGGAATGTTAATTATTGTTTAATCAACACCAGCAACGTAGGAAGGTTAGTCTTTTGAAAATCTTGAAACGTTAATGCCATATAGATAAGGAAAATGTAGGTGCTTATTGAAAAGCTGACTGGCAATTTAAGAATTACCAGCTCCTGCCTTTATCTATATTTAAATGTATCAAAAGCAAAGCAATTATTTGGGGGGAAAGCGCTGAACTTGGGTTTAAAGAGCTTTCCGGTAGTCAGCTTCTCTTGACTTTAATCTTTCCTCTGATCCGTTTCCGTTCTCATTCTATGTATCTTTGTCTGTTCCTCCTGTACCGCAATAACCCCTAGAGAAATATACTTCCGTATTTAGTGCTTGTCCAAACCCTTGTTACTTGATAAAAACCACAAATTCCTGCTTCACAAACTAGCTTTTCACAGCCTTCTGGTTCTGTATGCATCTCACCTGAACCACAACAAAAGTTGTACGTATTTTCCATATACTCTTCCTTTTTTTTTTTTTTTTTGAGAGGAAGTAGGTTAATGAGTTCTGATGTATTCAGTTATGCCAGATACTTACTCAGCAGGCACATTCACTGCAGCTGATCAAATCTCTCTCTCAGTTATGGTCTGAAGTTACTTTACATAGGACTTCAAAACATTATGTACTTATGTACTTAACATACATAAATCCACGAGAAGTCCAGATCTATTTAAATTGATCTAAATGAAAAAAGAAGCCATAGCTCACTAAAAGACTATCAGGAATAGTAACTTGCTATTTACAAAAACAATGAAAGACATAATTGCAAGTGGAAAGAAAATTTTAGGGAGCAGACATAAAGGACTGCTGTAAAACAGTAACTGCTTTCAGTATAAGCAGAAGTCAGTACAGTATAATATCTGAAAAAACAACTTTCAGCTCTAGTTAAGGTGCAACAAAGTTCTTCAGTATCATATATACCCACCCATAAAAATACAAACAACTGATCTAGACAACTCACACACTGTGCCCAGGAGAAAAAAAAAAAAAAAAAAAAAAAAAAAAAAAAAAAAAAAAAAAAAAAAAAAAAAAAAAAACAACAAAAAACCCCCACCAAACAAAAACAGAACCACACTGAACAAAAGACCTGAGTTCATTCCACCCATTTAGCTCAGGCTCTGCCTTTCCAAAGAGGTTAACTGTGTTTACTCGAGTTTATTTGGATATTAAATGCAATTAGATCTCTATCTCTATCAATGCAATATAAGATCTCTAGATGAAGCATAAAAGATTGTGTCTTATTTTTAGGAAATAAACAGATTCCAGAGGTGTGTTCCCACCCGGCCAATCCCGAGGCTGTTGTGCAGCTCTGCCACCTCTCCAAGCCCAATCAAGTTTCGAGGGAAACTCGTTTTGCTGTTTGTCTCGGCAGTGCTGATGATGAATGGCTGCTTCAGGGTATGAGATCAAGCTGTGTGCTAAATCTTTCTATTCGTTCCATCTGCTTTTCTATTTTAAACAGCTGCAGTGATCAGCCTGGCACCCTACATTAAGTACATGTGCATTTCATAAGAGAAAACATTTATGTAAGTGAAAACATGGCTTAGATTTGTCCTCCCATTCCCAAACTGAACACTGGAACTTCTGCAGAAACACCTGCAGAAATTTACTATTATTTTGTACCTACCTTTAAGAAAAGGTATGGCATAACACAGCTTAATTTTACAGCTTTTACAAGGTCAGCTTTGCCATCATCTTGAAATCTGCTATGACTGCATTCTCCACCTTTCTTCCTCCTGCTCGCCCTACTTTGCAATACGACTTGTAAGATGACAGGAGGAGTAATACGCAAGCAGAGCACAGTTATGAGACTATGCCCTTCAAATGTACAAAGGCCTAACATACAAGCCTTGCTTACCACGCAGTTGTGCTGAGGTTGTGTTAGCACACGGTATGCCTGGCTCCAAAGGTCACCGTTTTGAAGGAACGCCTTATTTAACGCCCATTACTGATTTCTAAGCTGAAGAGACTAGCAAACATACTGAGAGACAAGCAGTGGGGGTTTTTGTTTTGTTTTCAAACACCATTCTCAAGCTAAGCCCCAGCTTTCTGGCCAAATCTCGGTTTGGCCAAATCCTGCTTTCCCTTATACTTTCAGTGCACTGTTCTTTGTATTCCTGAGATTGCTGTGTTCTGCTGAACAGCTTCCTCACTTCTCAAAGCTAGCTACATTTCAGTGGCCAGTAAAAGAACGCTCAGTGTCTTGATGAGAGTATCTACCCTATCCCCAAATGCAAATGTTTTAGGATTCTAAGGTAAGAAAAAGTTAGCATGTGTGGATGCAAAGACTGTAAAATGGTTATTTTCACCTCCTTCTATTACTCATGGTCTATTTCTCTCCCTCAACTTAAATTCAGTTTCTTTAAAAGTTTGAACATGTTTAGCCACTTCTGAATTAAAGCAAATTAAGAGTAAAGTGAAACGGCAATAAAAATGTAGTGAAAAGGCAAACAACAGCACTGTAGGTTGCCTGTTCACAGTATCAAAAGAAATTATTACATCTCTTAGGTGAGAATTTCCACCATATGTGAGATAATTCCCACCATATTCTACCCATACGTGATTTTCTTCCTATTAATATGTTATAGGAGTTTTCTGAAGTGCAGTAGTGTATAAAACTGGAAGTATTGCAACTTCAACTAAACATATCTCTATAAATTCTTCCTAGCAGCTTTTCACATAACTTAAAAATGCTGTAGAGTTCCACGAGCATTACTCCCATTTTACAGATAAGCAAACTGAAATTGGGCTATAACTCATTCAAGATCACACAGCAAATCAGAGAGTGGCAGGGTCAGGAAATCATCCGTACTACCAGTCCAATCCCATTTCAACTTTATTAAAGGTTAAGGGTTAGGGCTGGGCCAGCCACTGACAAATGACAGATTGTTGCTATTAACCCCTCTCCCTTCAGAAGCAGAAGGTACACTTTGGCGAGAAATGCCAAAGATTTCATAGTAAGGAGTCTTGAGGAGTCAGAGAGAACGTTCACATGCCAAGTCCTTGAGAGATTAGTCTCAGTTACACTTTCCTCCTCCCCTCACAACAAACCAACATATAAAGTACCTCTCAACAGAAGGACACATGAATGTCAATGTAACACCAAGCTGGCAAATGCTTCAGAAGTTGAGATACAATCTTAAAGGCTACCTACAACACCTTTGATTAGAACTTGAAGCTGACAAGTTCATAGATTCACTGTAAAGCTTTGCAAATACAATAACTGTGCAATAACCATGATCCCAGTGTTAATCTCTTCAGAGGAAATAAAAATTATTTTATTAGAGAATTGTCTATTTGTACCATTTGTATTACTTCAAGTTTCATTTTAGAGAAGATATTAATCTTTAAATCAGTTTTGAGATTGTTAGAGAAATGTAGCACCTTTAGAAAGAATACTAGGTCAGAGATTGTCATCTTCTATGTTCAGCCAGACCCAAACTGGAAATTTTGAATAATATTTAAACAGTAACACACAGGTAAGTCACGCTACCAACGGTTCTTCTTTTAGTTTGCCAGTAAGCACTGGAAAAATAGTGAAAAAAGCCTCTGCACAAGGATCTTGAAAAAGACACGTGAAAGTAACCTAGAAGAGGGAAAAAAAGGACATACTACTATACCTACCTGCTTTCATCTCTTCGAGCTGTATCTTAGACTTATGCAGATGTGACTAAGTTGCCATATTCTGTCAGGGAGCTGCAACACTAAACTATGACTCCCCACAGGCTAACAGTTTTTCTTTCCTTTGTGATTTCAGGCAGTTAAACGTTGTTTGCTTTATTTCCTCACCCCCATGTCCTGCCTCAGCAGTACCTTCCTCTACTATGCTATCGTGCGTCAGAGGGATGCGTTACTGCAGCCCTGCATGCTGCATGATGCAAGTGCGTGCAATCTGGAAGAGCTGTTATCGATACAGGGCCAGTATGGCATGTGCTTTACAGGCACACTAATTTAGAAAGATCCTGTCTGCACAGTCAATACAGAAATCAATAGCTTCATGTAGTACCAGTGGAACAGAACAGATGTTTAAAAAACAGTGTGTTGATTTTATGACAAGTCAGTTGGCAGCATGAGATACTACAGGAAAATAATAAGATAATGGCAAAGTTTCAAGCAAGAGCAATAAGAAGTCTTGGTGAGAGACTAGGGGAGAGAAAGGCTGGAAGGAGTTCAGTTTAGGGTATGCTAACTATGGTAGTCATCAAGACAGAAAATGGAATCTGCAAATCAGACACCAAAGATGGTCTACCTCAAAGAAAATTAATCGGGAAACCATTGATGAGTTTGATGGTGTAGAGTTCATGTGAAAAAGACAGTAACAATAGTACCCTGTCAATGTAGTTAACATGGACATAAATAATTTGCACAAAACCACTGCAGTTAAAAAAAACAGACATAAAGACATTTATTGAATGGAATTTACCCTTTGGATTCCTTTCATTTCTAGATTCTGCCAGTCTAACATTGGCAGGTTCCACTCTTCCCTTACGACTACCGGCTGTAGAGCTCAGTGAATCAACTGAATGACCATTAGTAATCTTACGGAATGATTGATTGCTAACTGCCAAGTATTCCTGTGCCTTAGTGGGATACATGCTGCTTCATTCCAATAATAAGGTATCATCTGGCAGTTGGTACAAAATAGGCATTAGGATTATGATTCACTGCTTGGTTGTCTCAACAATCTAACACTGAATGAACTTTTCTCCCTGCCACTTGGTACTCTACAATTAAAAGACAAAAAGCTTTCAAAAACTTTTTCTACAGAAAACTGTATATTCCATGGGGCACTTTTCAAGGACAAGAACAGCAAACAATCAGCCAGAGATGCCTAAATTCTAAAGCAATATTTATTATGTTACCATTAGCTATACTTTTTCCTCAC
>NW_010419520.1:0-19103 GCF_000710305.1 Buceros rhinoceros silvestris | reverse complement strand
TTTCCCTACTGCCCCATATAAACACCAACACAAAGCTCTAACTTACTGCAAAATACTGCTTGGTTCTGAATATATTCACAAAGCTCTATGTTCTCACAACCTTTATGGAGTACAGAATTTTCCTTTCCCTAAGTGTACCAGTGAAGGGGAGGTAACACTGAACAAGCCTCAGAAAGACCTTTCTCACTTCAGAAGCTACTGTGTTGATCCCCCTTGCCAGCCTATAGCTCTCTCTTTCCCATTCCAGAAACACTAGACTTCATCTCCTGCTTCGGCTCTGTCTTCATGGAAGAAAGCAAGCGGCAGTTCTGAGCACTGCTCCACTAGCACTGTTTGGACAAGGTTTTGCCTGACTCCAGGCAGCGAGCCCAACAGCTTCTGTCCTCTAAGAGGCTGGACCTTAAACCAGAGATCCAAACTGCTAGACTGTCATTAACTGAAAATCCCATTTCAACAACTTCTACCCTAAGAAGGAAGAAAAGGCAAGACTAGAAGCAATGGGATTGTTAGACCTTGGACCATTTCCTCACTCCCTGAAAGCCTAATGCCAGCTGTTTTCCCCTTCAGCTTACAATGTAATTCTTCTAAAAGTCAAATCTTACAAACCATTACTTCAACAATGTAAACTGTAGAAGCCTGAAGAGCTTGTTACTTTTTCTTTACACCTTTACCATTCCTGGACTCTCTTTGGTCTAGGCATAGGTCTAACTATACTCACTGAAGTCCATATAAATCACCCCTTTCCCAACCAACCAACTGGGTGTAACAACCCCCAAGGCCTGGCTGATAAGGTCTTAGGTCCACAACAGAACATGCCACTGGGGGACAGATTAATTTAATAAATGTACATCATTTAGGCTAGGAAGATTCCCAGATTTCCTGCAGGGACAAATCAAGCACTAGCAGCAGATCATCACACAAGCACAGCCTCACTAGATTCCACTTTGCACAAACTGCTGCTTTCCCTGGTTCCACACACTAGGTGTGATAACCTACAGTAAAGGACCGAATGGAGTCTCTCCTTCCTTTCAAGGACACTTAATCTTAAAAGGCAAGCTACCAGATATTGTTTTTCTTTGGTTTTGTTGCTTGTTTCTCCATTTTGAAAATGAAAACTTCACTGAAGAGGGAAGGAATCACAGCAAAGGAAGCCTGCTAACCTGACCATGGGCCAACCTTCAGTTTTATGCTAGCTATTCCAGAAACAAAAAACCAATGAACAAAACCCCCCCCACTATTTTGAAGTTCCATATTTATAACTCTAGGCTTCTATGTTTACCAAAAGCTTTTACAACTAGGAGGTCACTGAACAGTCACCCCAGAAATTTTGTAACTAATTCATGTCACTTCAGGGAGGTGCCCGGGAAAACTATTAGCCCAGTCTTGTGGGAAAACATGGAAAGAAGTGGACATCATCTGCCATCTTCTTTAATCTACTGCCAATACATTAAACCAATAATTGTCTACAGTATCACTTGATGTTTGGCATTTGCTACATTTCCTTCCTTTCCCAAATCTTTCAAGAACAAGTTTTGAAGATGATGGAATACGTGCCCTAGGATGCAGGCATGCTTTAACACAGAAAGCAAAGTAAACATTAAGAAGCACTGTTACCAGAGTAAGTTCACACAACTGCAATCAATCACTTGACCACAGTCTCGTGAGTTAAATCGTGTCACTTCAGCCACAGTAACTGACAGTACTCTCCTTGTTTGACATGTTTTACACAGCAAATCAGACAAGTCAGTTTTTACAGATGAGCTACTCAGAAGTTCATGGTAATTTAGTTCATGTACAGTCATGTGAAGTTACCCTGAAATGAGAAGGCCTGAGTAGGAAGGGAAGTGTCGCAGCAAACCCTGCAAGTTCAGTCAGAGAAAGGCTCAGTTGCTCTTCAGGTTGCAGACTTTCACAGTACTGTTCACAGAACCTCTGGCATTTCAGGATGCTTGTGGCCATCAACTAGGAACAAGTTTCAACTGCACAAAGATCTGTTTGAATGAAGTTCTGTTAAATTGAGTGGAAGCACAGTGTCACTAGAGGCATACATTTAATCTCCTATTGTTTGATATAATTAGGGGATGGGGAAACAAAAAGAACTCTACACATTTAATATATGCTATTATGTCAACTAGTTACATGTTTGCTAGAGGGTTACTTAATTTGGCCCGAATATAAACTTGGAAGAACTTCAGGTTCTTTTAATGGTAATGAGCTAGTTCCTGTATAGCAGAGTCAAGTGAAAAAGCTTGGCATGGGAAAACTGAATTAGCAATAAGAGTACTCATTTCTCTTCAAGAGGAATTTAAGCTTCACCCTGTATTAAACTCAGCACAGTGTACAGCGCTTCTTGACACTGTTTTCTCTTTCTCCAGACTGTCCTGCTGGTTCTGCAACCCTATTTCAGTCACTTAGCTGCAGTAGCACAGGTTACACGCATCTTGCTGCACTTGGGTTTTGGAAGCAAGTTGCAAGTCCACCTGAAACCAATTATTTCCTTTCCAGGCACCAAACTGTACTATGAAGTCTTATACAAACACCACTGATATTCTGAAGAATGGATCTCTTTTAACGGAAACATCTAGATTCAGAACATTTTTCTCCACAACTAAAGAGAAAACACACACACACACAAAAAATACTCAAGAGACACCCAGTTCTGGTTCAAACCTCCAGTAAGAGCTTGTAGAGCCATTCAAGCATAAAGGAAGAATGAACCTACAGTGCCCTCAAGCGTGAGGGGACATGAAGTGGAAGAAGTCTGGAGATGTCCTGGGAAAAGAAAAGCTCTCAAGCCTTCAGAAAGAACTCTCACTGAAGAAAAACATGCTTACTCATACCAGGGGGCGTGGGGGGGAAATCCTTATGCATTAAGGACAAACTATATACTATAAACAGGTGCAAGCAACAAATGACAAAATATCTCTACTTTCAACTGCCTCTTCAAAGCCTGTGAGCCAGATGTTTTGTGTTCATTCTCAGAGGAAAAGGCAACAACAGCAGTTATCTGGTGCAGAAGCCTTTAAGTGGTACTTGAAGGAATAAGCGTCTTAGTGGAAGGTCAAATTTTACACTGTAGAGACAAGTCCCATGAGGGTCAAGACAACACCACTTTCTCAGTGCCTGAACCTCTTAGCAAAGATTACACTTCCGTCCATCACCAAGAAATACAAATGTTATATTTGTTATAGTCATTTATGGTTATAGAAAAATTGAGGAAGGTAATGCGCCTTAACTAGCATTCACAAAAACCTGCAAGTCAACTTGCAAGCCACCTAAATTAGCCAACAGGAAGCACCAAAGACCGGAGTGTATCTTCAGTCTCATCTCTGAAAGTGCTAGAGCTTTCTGCCCACCAACAAAAGGCACCTGCATCTATTCAAGTCCACAACCTCAAGCTGAGAGACTGGCTTCCTCACCTCTCTGGTTAGATCACTTAGAGGCAAAGTTCAAGTCATTAATAAGCCTGAGGTGATTTCAGCTTCTTCTCCCTCAACAACAGAGTTAAGCTATTTAATGATGACAACACTGTCAGCACTTCCAACTGTACTAGTCCTGTTTTACGTGCAATCCTTGAGGTGTTACTGGCCCAGAAATGAGAGCAAAAGCTAGTCCAATCCTCTCATCTTGGGAGCCTAGGCATGAAAGAGGCATGACTTTGAATCCCCCTAGGCAGAAAAGGTGCTGAATCTAGAGTCCTCACTCTTTGGGAATGCTCTAACCACTAAGCCATTAGGAGTGGGAGGGGTAGCTCTGGTTTGTTTTGTGCAAAGCCCATCTGATAGGTCTTCAATAAACATGCTCTGAGAACACCATGTTCTGCAAGCTCTGGGAGGAGACAGAGAAATATTTAATCTCCTGATCCAGGGTGAGCTTGAGCGTAAGCATAAAGCTATTGCCCACTTTCAAAACTGAAACACTCTTCACGCACGGCTGAATATCTGATGAGGTTCTGCCTAGCTACTCACTGACTTTACCTACAGGTTTAGAAGGATCCTGAATTTTGAAGCTCTGAGTTGGGGCATAAACACAAGCTTTCTGAACTCAGCTACAGTCTTTCAGCTGCACAGTTGTCCTTCAGTAACTTAGTGAAAACCAGGACCTTTGTCTTGCTGAATAATTATCATACAGGACAGAGGAATGATCATGTTGCTGACTGTAAGTGCTACAAATCTTCAGATACCTTATTCCACTAAAACAAAAACAAATGCTGTAGTATAAAAACACCAAGTTTGAAAAGCAAAGCATTCTGATGTTAGGAACTACCAGAAGCTGAGCCTACCTAGATGACTCCAACTTTCATCCTAAGTTCACATTCTACCATAGGGAAAAATTTTTCTATTAGGGTTACGCCTTCCTACCACGCCTCCTGTTGTGGAACATTTTGTTGTCAGTGTGAGCTATGCATCACAGACAAAGCAAGGACAAGCTGGTCAATGAAAACACTGCATAATAATCTGTCACAATCATGATCTAAATGTGCATTCAAATCATCTGTAGGAGGCATCCAATGCATACCCAATCTGTAAGCAGCAGTACAGGATTGCATATATAAATGCCTCAAAGATACAAGCTGTCTCTTTCAGCTGCATACATACAGTAAGGGAGTTGAAATAATTTAAAAGTATTTTCATCTGACTGAGAGGCCACAAGCTCAGACACTTCCCCCACCCCTTCTTTAATTAGAAATATCACCTGTGTTCTGCTGCATTAGAGCCTGGTAGTACAACGCTGGGGATACATGCAGTCTGTTGGGTCCTTGTTACAGCCAGGGTTGAACTAAGTAGAGCAGCCTTCCAGCTGGAGAAGGCCTTGCCATCAAGCCACACTTACAGGAGAAAGCTTAAAATGCAGCACAGCAGCCAAGGAGTTTCACCGCACAGGATCCCTTTTAGCATGTCTGAGCAAGTCCTCTGTAGTGGACCACTATGGCAAAGAACTATAAAGACAGACAGTGGAAAAGATAATAGTGGACAGTTGACAGTATCTAAATAGATTTTTCCAAAACTCAGCCTGGACACGCCACACATGATTTTACTTTACAGGTAATATAGTTCAACATAAAATTTTATTTTATTCTAGAGATAAACATATTAATTAGTTAAGGTTTTTTTTTTTTTAATGAGCTAAAAAGCCCCAAAACATTAAATGGCAGCCCTCTCTCAACTTAGAAAATTAGTTAGCTGCCATATGCTGATTTAAAATTCTTCATTGATAAGCTCATAATTAAAGTTAGAAGTTATTCACCTAAGTTCTCTGATAATTTCATCTGCCTCTTTTGCTAGATCCTTCAGAAAAAGAGAACAGACTGACTATTATTTTCTCCTAGTACCTGTGCTAGTATTTTCTGGCAAAGCCTATGCCATGGCCAGCAACAAAAGATGCTATCATACATACTTAGAAGCCTGGATTTCTTTCACAAACATCAGCTTTTTGACCCTAACTGTTTCAACTATTAAAACATCACTATAAGTTGAGAGGTAGGGGGCAGGGGTTGTTGTTGTTGGGGTTTTTAATTATTCTGTGGGCATGCATGCTTTCTGTTTAGAAGTGAATTCTTGCTGTGTGTTCTTTCATTTTTGTTTTTTTAAAGATATATCGATACAAAGTCTTGATTAACACTACAGAGATCAGATTTGGAAATTCAGTTGAAGATAAATTCTTTATAAAACTGAGATCCTGAAAATCAGGAATTAAAATAGAAATAGGCATACAACTTAAATATAGTGGTGAGCATTCATAACTAATGTATGAAGTGCTACAAAGATTTTGTTCCGCTACTATCACAAACGTCTTATTCATGCATGCTCCTCTTTTCCCTTCGCAACAACTGTATCACTCATCATTGCTTTCATATCTAGTTAGAGAAGTCGGTCAGTACAATTGTATCATTTTTAAAGAAAACTAGCAAGACATCATCATCACAAAAAATTATCTAAAAATATGTTCCATCTCAAGAAGCTTTCAGGTTACTATTCAGTAACCAGAAACACCACAAGACAGTAAGTTATGGACCAAAGTATCGTTTTTCAAAAATTTTAGAATAACAGAACTCAATACATGGTGATGATACTTCAAATAAATCAAAACCTGGAAAGAAAACATGAGACATGAAGTCTCCCCCAAGTGTTCCTTCAAATTCATTACATCTTTCTGCAGTGGGTGCATCAGAGTCAGTTCGCTTAGATCACCTGCCCGCATGTTAAAACAAGCCTGGGTAAGAGACAAAAAGATATGGATCCTATCCAAAGGAAATGGTTTGCTCCAGCACAGCTAGGGATCTAACGAACTGCTCTTCCTGTTGCCAAGAGGCCTGGCAGAGCTGAGCTGTAGCAGGTTGTCATCTCAAGACTGCTACCTGCTATCGAACCCCTTCCGCGTGGAATTCTGTGAAGCATGCTCACATGAGCAAGGGTTTGCTGAAGCTAATTTAACTGCAAGCACTGGCATGGCCTTTATCCATTTAGTGCTATGGTAACTGGCACACCTTGTAGCCTACAGCGAGCCAGTTTGGTCCAGAAAACTGCAGCTGCATCCATTCGACACTGCATTTAACCTCCTAGGCCTTGCTAAAAGGAACACCACCATACAGAGATACTGTGGCTTCCAGACCAATATGGCACATCCAAAAACTCCTTCCTACATCTCTCTACTCACAATGTAACTTCTCAGATTAAGAGACAATTGTGACTGTCAACTTGGCACAGTGATCACAAACCTTACAGCCACAAAAAGTCCAGGAAACCTGAAAGACACAATTGTTCATAATAAAAGGAAATACTAATAACATTTTGAAATGGAAAACTGCTGCAAGGTGTCAAGATGCTTTTGGACAAACCAAGCAGCACACAGCCTCAGACCTGCAAACACGTGTATGCTTCACTTTATCACATGAGCAGTCCTGTTAATTTGGGGCTGCCCCCAGTAGTAACATCAATTAGCTGTAATTTTTTCAGGATAATGTCAAAATTGTCTGTTGGACACAACATTTTTAATAAAGTACCTGTTGGTTTATTTTTCATCCATAATTCTTTGATCATCAGATGGTAATAATGTAACTACCCTCAGAAAACAGTTTCCACTGCAAAGTTGGGAGGTGACCAAAATACTGCTAAGATAACAAATACTCCAATTCAAAATTAAAATCTTCAGGAAAAAAATGAAAACAAAAAGCCATCCACAATGATTTTCTAATTAAACAGATTTGTTTAATATCATAGGGATACAAACCTTTCATCTGAATAAAGAATAAATGCTTTGCCCTTGTGATACAAAAAATTCTGACCTATTTCTGTAGCACAGCACGATTCCCCCCCTCCAAAAAAGATACCAGCTACTAGTAGCTGAACTTCATACAAGCCATATAAGCATGTACTTCATCCTAGTTTTCTGAAGTTAACATATTTAAAAGTGTTCTGAAAAAGAAACGGGAGATAAATATTGAATATTATGATGGGCAGGATTATTTTAGCATGTTTCAGTCTTCACCAAAATCCTTGTTCAGCTCACCTCAGCAATCTGTGGTTACTGTGTTACACAGCAAACTGTCTTACAGCTACTTAGTTGAGTAAATTCCTTCATCCCACCTCAGAGAGCCTTAAGAACTTCCTCACCACTTTGGCTTTAATATAAAGCACTTTCACACTGAGGCAACTGAATTTCCCTGCAGCTGGTCAACAGGTATTTTTCCTAACTTGAGGAAGTTTTAAGATCTCAGGTACTCACTCCTCCATCTGATATCTTGTCAATAAACAAGACTGCCAGGACCCCGTTAAGTCTCTTACCTCAAATAAGGCAAGATCAGGTTTCAAACTCCAGTTCAGTCCAGATTCCACTCATGCTTGAATGGATACTCATAGATTCAAGGCAAATGCTCTTCGGATATTTACTACTTTAAAGGAAAATACACAATTTCTACTGCTTGAGAAGATCTAGTCTGTCTGTGCAACTGCCCTCTCAAGTCACTGATCTGAGAGTGGCAAAGAACAGACTGGAATTAGAGACCTTCATGCTCATAGTTTTCGGCTCTTTTTTTTTTTCTTTCTACTCTTCACATGACTTTCACTCGCTACTGAGGAAGCCTTCCCCTGCAAGCACTTTGTCAAAAGGAGTATATTTTCATAAAAAGTTTTCATTTTGATAGGCCAATCATCTTTGAAACAGCCAAGCAAACACCAATATCCCAGCAAATTCTAGACTTCATTCTAAACACACACAGGAGACAGTCCTCCACAAACTCTAACGTGAATCCTTCCCATGGGCTACAGTTCTTCACGAAATGCTCCAGCATGAGTTACTTCCACAGGTGCTGCACAGGGGAACAGCCTCCTTTGGGCATTCACCTGCTCCAGCAAGGAGTCCTCCATGGACTGAAGGTGGCCCTCTGCTCCACCGTGGTCCTCCATGGGCTGCCTCACTACGCATTTCACCAGAGGCCGCAGGGAAATCTCTGCTCTGGCACCTGGAGCACCTCCTCCCCTCCTTCTTCACTGACCTGCAGGGTTGTTTGTCACGTGTTCTCGGTTCTCTCTCTGGCTGCAGCTGTGCAGTTTTCTTTTTCCCCCTTCTTAAATATGTTCTCACAGAGGCAGTACCACTGTCGCTAACAGGCTTGGCCTTGGCCAGCGATGGGTCCATCTTGGAGCCAGCTGGCATTAGCTCTATTGGAAATAGGGGAAGCTTCTAGCAGCTTCTCACAGAAGCCACCCCTGTAGCTCCCCTACTACCCAAACCTTACCACACAAACCCAGTACAAATACAGAGCCAAGGGGAAAAAACCCAACTCATTCTTTGTTAAATAATCTGCCCCACGCATTTCCTAGAGTTACTTCCACTAAAAGGGAGTAATAAAAAGAATTATTATAAGATATTTAGAGACCTATAGAGCTTTATAACTTGCTTCAGTAATGCCAGTACTCCCTTTAGGATACTCTCCTGCAGATGACTCTGGATTTCCAGCTCTGAGCATGCTCTGTCAAGAGTCTTTATCCTATCTAATTAAGTGAAGGACAGCAACTGCCACAAGGACATAATATCTGTTTCTCTTCTCTTTGCTTATAATAATCAGATTGTGGCAGCACAGTATTATACACCATGTTGATTCATTTCCTTATTCACCCTAATCTTCAGAATTGTTAAGAATTCCAGTAACAACTTAGAACAAACTTCCCCGTGCCACCTCAGAGTTCAATACTTCCCAAACAGAGCTCGATATTGAGAAGCACAAACCACGTAAGAGGTATCATTCATTTTGATAAGAACACAGTTTACAGATACCGTTATTCACTTTAAGACTGTCTTAATCTCTAAGAGATAGAGTGCTTGAATTCAGTAAGCATCAGATTCTACTGTTGCACCGCATTTTATCCCTCGTAAAATCCCTCTATGCTATTTAAAAATGAAATAAATAATGCTTGGCTCGAGAATTTAGTTCTTTGTTAGATTGCCTGCCTCCCTCTTAACATATTGTATATACTTAACAAGAGCTTACAGCACACACACTTTCAGATTTGATTTCCATTTAAGTTTCTGGGAAGTTTTGGACAACAATGGAACTTGATGCTTTTTACTAGTCCTACCTAGCCGGATTGTCCACTCTTACTTGTAAACAAATATTCAAGTATTATATAGAGGAAATATTTAAAGATTAGTATTAATTTTTCTGTTGAAGTTATGAGAACATTCACATGCTGATACAGATTTGTATGTTTGTTGCTGTTACAGAATCAAGAAGGTATCTTGTTATAGCTGCCAAAACCAAGTACATATTATGAAAAAAAACCAACATTCTGAGCTTTTTTGTAATATAATTCAAGTACTTAGTCTTTCGGAAAAATTATATCATACCCAGTTAGTGTCTTAACAGAACTGCCATCACGTGAACTACTTTCACCACCAGCAAATGACAGATGATCTGTCTGTTCTGAATCCGCTCAGCTCTAGACACCAAGGAGGAACACAGCCCACTATGAAATCCTGTGCTCAACCCTAGATAGCTCCATTCAGTTCAGCACTGGTGCAACCAAGGTGAGACTGTTACATCCAAGGGGCTCACTCACAGCATATTTACTTGGCAAATCCAGGAAATGTTTTGTAGTAATCCAGAAGAAAGAGTATCTTTCTCTCTAACCCATCCCTCCACAATAACAAGCTATTTAGCAAGTGCTCTGAGACAAGTTTAAAGCCATTCCAAACACTGCCAAGCACAGCCAGACAGATTTCTGCTTTGGCTGGATTGCAACTGCACAAGAGACGACAGAGAGAAGACAGCAAAGGTCATCCTGCCAGATTACTGTTATAGCATCTGGCCCACAATCTACTAACCAAGGCATCTTTCTGCCAGCTTCTGTGTACAGAAAGAAAATAGGAGATGCAAAGTGTTACTACGCAGAATCTTCACAGACAGACCAGACTTCATCACACAGGACAGAAGAATCAGACAGGTTATATCAGCAAAGGGTGACCTGGGGTAAATTTGCAAATCTTCAGCACAAGGTGATAGACTTTCACTGAAACATACTCCTTTTGCCTTCCCACGCCAGCATCCCTGAACAAAGTGCAATGCATTTACAACTGCTGGTTGAAACAGGCCATTACAAACTAGGTTAAATGGAACTGGCACTGAAAAGTGGGTTGTCATTGCTGCATGGATGGATTTACAGCATTAGTGTGGTTTATCAAGAGGAGGAAAGCATTGAGGTTTCTAGGTAGCCGACTCTGAATGACAAAGGTCCCAAACTGTCCCCAGCTAGCACATTAAGATGAGATAATACAAAGATTTGGGGATGTATCTGCATTTGCCCATTCAATTCAGAGAAAGCTCCTCAGGTTGTATAATAAGCATTTACAAGGACTCTGAGAAACTTCTGATGAGCAGAACTGACATGAGCCACCTACCTGTTCCAGGTCTTATTTCTGGGATAAGGACACTGAACGGTCCACTTCAAAGGCTCTTTTTGTCCAAATTCTAACTGTAGACTCACATGACTACATGGAGGAAAAGTAAAATTTTCATTTAGTTAACTAATGAATTTTCTCAGGAAAAAAAATTGTATTTTTGACAGTACTTGACCTTAATGCCATTTCTCTTTATTTAAATAACGCTGTTACTGATTTACATATGTCACTACAGATCTATTTGGAAGTCTATCAATGTTAAAATCTGTGGTGCTAATGGATCTGGTTTAGGGACCCCGGCAGTGCAGGGTGAACAGTTGGACTCGATCTTAAAGGTCTCACCAACCATATGATTCTATGAATTAAGATCCAAGAGTCTTTCCTTCCTGACTGAACACACTAACTGGAAGGAAGACTTTGTGCCTTCCTTTGTATATCAGTTATTTCTTAAGACAGAACAATTCCTCCACCTGATCTGCCCCCTACATAAAATCAGATATTGTATCTCAGAAGACATGGTTATTCTGAAGACATCTTGGAAGAGTCGATTTGTGAGCATACATCTAGAGAAACCTTCAGTTTCCCAACCCCATCAAGAACTGGTTTAGAAGATGGCATTAAAATCCAAATTTATTCTTTGCCAAGTGCTTTGTTATTTTGAACCTTAGGACATCTTCCCAAGTAATTTTTTAGCAACTATTTTTTTGAGGGAACAGCAAGTCATTCAGCTTCTACAAAAGATTTTCAGAAGAATCTTCTGATTGCACATGCAAGAAGATTTACTACCACTGGGAACTACTTTTGAGCCATGTAGCTACCCTATCACAGAAGATCTGAGATACAGGAATTGCACCTCTCCTTGAAAGATGTCAATCTGCGACACATATTGCACAGCTGAACCCTCTAATGCAGACCTCTGGCTCTGAGAGGAGGAACATAGGTGTAAGCCACATACACTGGAAGCATAACACCGCTGATAACTGTAAAGTTAATTTTTGCACTGGAAGCACCATGAAGCAGCCGTATTTTCCCCTACCCTTAGTATAATGACTTGCATGCTGAATTCAGAATGTATGAAGATTGTACTTTCGCAAATCCCTTTTACCAAGCGTGAGCAAACATACTAAGTCACTCTAAAACATAGAAAAAACACAGTCTATGCTTCACTTAATGCATAAGCTGTAGAGTTAACTACTACCTTTAGAATTAAAATTTCAAGATATTTTACATTGTGCAATGCAAACAGTATCTTCTGCATTAAAAAACAAAACAGATTCCAGACGACATCAGCCAAGCAGAGCTGCCATGTTCTGAATAGTTACAAAAGCAAAACAGTGAAGCCAAGATACCAATATGCCTTCTAAAAGCCAGACAAAACCAGTTTCATTTGACTTCTTTTCCCGCACCCGGGAACAGAACAGTAGCAATAAAAATGTCAGAATTTAGCTTCTCTTATAGAACACTATTTATACTTAAATTTCTCGGTAAATATAAGCAACTTTTATAAATACATCTCTTTTAAAAAAAAAACCAAAACAACAAACAAACCGGCATAAGCTAGGTAAAGTTACAATGCTTCCAAAAACCTTTTCTCTAACATGAGTGGGAAGGACAGAATGGACACAGAAGTTAGGGCCAACAGTGAAAGCAATCTTGTCCTGATAAGAGCTTATCTTCATAACATGATGAGCTGCAGAGAACATTATGTGCATTGCAGCTGCAAATTATTCAGTGCTGTTAAATGGACATAAATTTGCACTCAGTATCGATTCAAAATTTGGAGGGATAAAAAGTTCAAGAAAAACTTTTTTTCTCTCTCTAGTCTTCCTTCTACATGGAAGTCAGTGCAAATCTAGACTAGAACTAAAATTTAAGTAAATAGAAAACCCAAACAAACAGTTTAATCCAAGTGGAATTTTCTGTTGGCAAACAGGCTGCATTTTAAAGCTAGAAGTTTTGTTGCACTAAAACACTAGGAACAGTGGAGGCTCAGCAACAAGCTGCAATGGAAAAATCTTTCAGAAAAGAGGTTCTCCTCCTCCTTCAAAAAAAAAAAAAAGCAGCACACAGGAAAGGCTTTAGAGCTTTAAATCAAGTTTCCATTTTCAAGTTTGTTCCTCCTTTGAGCAAATGTCATATTATTCCACACTTACTCTCTCCTTTGGTTAAGGAATCCTTAATGAAAATACCTATTTCAGAAGAACAACTGCTTAAAACCAATGCAATAGCAAGCAAGAATACTTCAGGGAGGAAAATTTAACTAAGAGGTTTTTACACCTTGCAGCTCACATAGATAGTCAGATATTTAGGTAGGCAAAATACTTGCCAGGAAATACCTGCAACTGAGAAAGTCTTATTACCGACTCCAGAAAACTCAGGAAAATGAAGAAAAGTTACAATTTCAAATTACTTTGCAGGAAAAAAAAAAGCCAACCATATGCTTTCAGGAGCACTGTGCTTTCCTTTAGCACAATGCCGACCGAAAGTTGTAACTGCACCAAAGGAAGACTTATATCAGATTACATGGCATAAGCAGCAGTATGTGTTCCAGCATCACCTCTATTTTTAAAATACCAGCCCAATGTATTTTTGGGGTAATATTCAGGCACTAGTACACAACACTGGGTGATACATTTGAGCCAAGATGACTTGGAAGAACAAGTCTGGTTTCTACATAAAGCCGGAGTAAGGAAAATGGTTAATTGTTTACTAGATTTAAATAGAACTAAACCAGTTCACCTTCCCAAGCCAACTTTTGGCAGCAATTTAACCTAAGCTTTCCAACCAAACTAAGAAAAATAGTCGAAGTCATAGGAAACATCAAGAAAGCTGTAAACAAGAAAAAAAGCCACCACTTAGCTTTTTGGATTTAATTCACATATGTAAGTCCAAGTGAATACTTACATGTTTCACTTGATTTCTGGAGAGACCACTAAGCAACCTTTCCCCCCCTTAAACTGTAAACAACTTACTGGAATAGAAAACCATACTGACAGCAAACTGTATTTTTGGAAATTTAAACACTCAGTATCCACAGGAAAATATACTCAAGCTTTCAAAACTACTTTGCTGTTCCACAATGGTATATTCAGTATTTTTCCACTATGTTTACTTTAAAAGGAGAAACCCTGACCTGGAGAAAAAGTCAAAAGTAAGATGACAAAACAGCAATGCTCACTTTGCACATGTCACAGTGAAACAACGTAATTTTCTTTTAAACAATGTTCTTTGGTCAAGCTAATGAAAGATGTGATACTTTACACAACCTAAGAGTCCACAGTTTGTTGGGTTTTTTTTAAACACTTTGCATATCATATGCTAATTTCTAGACCTGTCCAAATTCTTACTTTTCATTTTGTTTGAACATCTCAACAAGACGCCTAAAATTTCTCTGTATGTGAACAAAAAAGCATCCAAACATATGCCAACAGCCCAAAATAAAGAGTTATTTACCTACTAAATGGGGAAAACAAATTATGATTTGGGTTTTTTTAAAGTGAACAGAAATAAGTTGTCCTTTTGGTGACCTGAAGCAGAGCAGAACTTCTAGCAAAATCAGTGCAGAGAGGGGAAGGATCACTGCTACCCATACACCATTAGTATCAGCAATAAAAATAAGTCAAGATAAAGGACTAAGTTGATACTACAATACCTGAGTGTAGACTGCAAAGAATCATCTCCAGCTCATGGGACTTAGCAGCTGCTGGACCAGGAGAACAGATGCTGTTATTTATAAAATGCATTCAAGCTGAAGCATTTCTGGTTTCTACACATCTCTATCTAGTATCTCCGATGAAAAAAAATTATCTGGAAACAAACCTTTTTTTATGCAAGCCACCAATGCACACCCTACAGCTGCTTAGTTCATTAGTAAATAAGAGATAAGAAAATGTTTGTGTTCTATTTCTTCAGTTCAAAGCATTTCAACACAGTCAAAAAACAGCAATCAGCCAAGCCAGTATTATCAAATGTGTGCCTCACTCTTCACTTCTTTTGAAAATAAGAATAATAGTTATGATGTCCTGAAAATCAGTTCAGCAGAATTATGTAAACCTATAAATTTACAGATCATCAGTTTGTTATCCCAAACAATAAGAAAAGGTTGACTAAGCAAAGCTCATTTCCATGCAAGAAGAATGGCACACCGCTAGCACAGAAAATTATGGAAAAGCTCCAAACACAGCAACAGCATCAGAAGAGACCCACATGTCCTACTTTACACCACTTTGAGAACCTCCACCATTTTGAAGCAACTCTTCACGCCAGCCAAAGACATTCTCAGGGTCAAATTCTGCAGCTGACGAGCTCAACAAAAGAAATTTCCCTTTGTCTCTCTCAAACAGACTGAAGCCTTCAGAAAGGAGGCAAGTCGGCTGAAGGAGGAGGGAGGAGTAAGATAAGGCAATCTAAAGGACTATTGACAATTTAAGTTTGGAAAAACAAAAAAAACAAATTCACACCCCTGCTCTGAACATTCCCTGACATGTCAAGATTAAGTAGTCTCCCTTAACTTCTCCAGCCAGCCTTGCTACACACATGTGACACCGACCCATCATCAGAACATGTTTACAATAAATACTGCAGAGGTACAGTTCTTTTTATAGCCTAGCAGAAGCTGTAAATAAGGCTAATCATTTCACTGCATCATGTCATTATTCAGTATCTCTCCCAGTGTTGAGAAGAGCAAGAGTATCTGAACACCACAAAAAAAAAACTAACAGAGAAATGTTTTCTAAACTAGCAATCTGGCAGAGCAACATGTGGCTTTTGCAGGGAGCATCCTACAATACATAATTAAACCCACTCCACCTAATGGCTGGAAGAGACAGAACATACTTTTGCTCTGAACTCACAAAAAAAGGCCTGTTTTCATTCACTTTACATAAGAGTACTACGGGAAACATAAAACGAATTGGGCATTGGCATTGTGCAAGAGACTAGCCAGCTTCCAGATGGATCAGATCCACTGCCGCCAGTGAGGAGACTGTATTTAAATTCATAGGCTTGAACAGATTATAAATTTCATGTGAGACACCTTCCATGGTGACTGACCAACAGTAAGCATCATAGGGGAACATCACTATCATGCAGTAGGGCACAGTCAAATTAACCCAGGCAAAAATATGCCACCACCTAACAGATCTGCCTAACTACAGATTCCAAAGGTCACTAAGGAAAGTTACTCCTGTTCTGTAGGAAGGCTACAAAGACTGAAGACAAAAAAGACTGAAGATAAAAAAGACTGAAGATGAAGTTATGACATCACTTATCAAATACTACACCAAAAGCAAATTAAAGATTTAGAAAATTAACCATTTTCCTGTAACACCATAGTCACCATTTGAGAGCGAGGAGCATATTTGAGTTTCACTCTCATTACTATTAACAAGAATGCACCTCAGAGCTCAGACATGGAGCATACACAAAGCAAAGAGAGAGTGACCTCTGTGAGAAAAATCTGTCATTGAAAGAAAAGTAACTTCTACTTCATCCTTTATGGACATACACAGAGGAACTACTACCTCCCTTCCATTGGCAGAGGAAGAGGACAGGATCCCTGCTCTGGCTGTGACTACTAGTCTTCCCATCCTTTCTGGATGCTTATTTAATTTCAATCCATACAAGTATTTTAGCAGGATGTGGAAAGGTGAGGGTATTCCATTCCACACCCCCTGCCAAGCAAGCCTAGGTCACAGGCAGTGCTTGAAGGTTATAACACAAGCAGATACATATTTGGTTGCTGAAATGATCCCCCTCTTGTTAGGTGCCATACAGCTCTCTGTGAAGTGGGATTCTGTTACGTTTATCCACTATAGCAGCAGCCCTAAGAAAACAAGAAGGTATTCAAAGTCACCCCAAGCCCACCTGCTGCTTTCCATCAAGAGACAGAAGTTCAGGGCACAGGTTCCAGCGCTACATATCTGGTAAATATGGTCTCGGAGTTCAAGGGGTGCCTCCCTCCAAGCAGTTATCAACACAAAACAGTGAAGAAGTGGCTGGAAGGAAAAATCATCCAGTTAACAATGTTTTGCCTTTTTCCAGGAGGAGAGCAAATAACTGTATCTCTCCTGCCTGATGTTTTAGAGCTGTTTAGACAGAGAGTCCTAGCAATGAACATGACTGGATAGTCAATGTCATTGATTTACTATCCTAATCCTTGAAATTTTCCCCCAAATGTCTAAGCCAAGTCTTGCTGGAATTTAGATCAACTGATCACTCATTCTAGCTCATGTTTCCTTCCTTTCTGAAACAATCTTTCCATTCCCCATTTATTTGGGAACATATTGTCTTGGCCTCCTTTTCAGCTGACCATACCAGCACCAATTTCTTCAAACTTCCTTCACAAAAAAATCAGAGGTCTAGAAGATAGGATACAAGCTCCCAGGAACTATTAACATAATTTTAAATTCTACCTCTCCAGTATTCTTACTCTTCCTCCCAGCTTGTAATCTGCAATTCAACAAGCGCAAAACTTTGTTAATCCAGATTGTGCTGGATGGGACGTTGTAGAACCTGTACCAGGTACTTGCTACCTGACCTCATTTACCTTCTGAGGATGGTTTTCCAGCTAATTTTTCTCACTGCACAGGAGTTTCTAGATAGTAATTCCCTACATTGTTAATGAGACTATCATGTGAATATTAAAGACTCAAATACACCAACATAAAATATTACAGCATCTCTCTGCACCACAAGGCCTGTTACTCCCCCATAGAATAAGCAGAAATGCTGAATTTATAATATTTTATCCTGGATAAGTCTGCTTTGGCTGTTACTCAACTTTTTTCTAGACAATAAAAATGTGTGTCATCACCACTCCAGTACTTTCTCTTTGAGCTAAAGTTAAAATCCATCCATTTACTCTTCATCCCATCTCACTTAGCACACGGCATGCACCACTCTTCTGAGTGCACTACTGCCCTCCTCTATCTTGAGATTGCTATCCACTATATGAGATTGCTTCAACTAGTTTGGTGGTTTTAAGCACCTCAAAATGAATTTCATCATACTCTACCAGATTGAAAAATCTGTTGCTTATCCAAGCAACCTACAGTTTTTTCCCTCTAGTCTAGGAGAGTACTATTTACACTTTTATCACAGCTATTAACTACGCTGGCTGGATTAACTATTTCAGAGAACATTTCAATCACCTCAGCATTATCTGTTAATCCATTAATCTGTGCATCTTTTATTTCTTGCTTTCCTCCACTATTGCTTTTAGTTACACCTCATTATGCATTTGACTGTCCAGTTTTGTTCATGCATCTTCAGGCACTTCATGTGCATGTTCAGCAACACATAGTTTCACATTTTCTGTATGTTTCTTGTGTTTACCTCAAAGAAGAGATCAATAGAGAGCAAAATTCTTTTTTCATTATTAATTTTCCCTCCAGTGAAAGTGTTTGGTACTATTACATTACTTCTCAAAGGGTCTAAGACCAGGTTTTTTTCTTCCTTCCTTATACATTTATCACGCTTTTCATGCCAAATTCTAAGCTTTTGGACATTTGTGGGGTTTATTCTGCTCTTCTGTTATCTTTTATTCTATGTAGGTTAACATCTTGTCACTCCTGTAGAACCTGTCTCCTCATCATCCACGCATTCTCTTTGCTAATCTAAGAGTGTGCTCATGAATTTACATACCTCAGCAAAGCAGTACGTTCTGCTCAGTCCTCTCCAGAAGACACTGGATGGTTAAGAGAGATTTTAACTACCAAATCTCATACTTTCAAAGATTCTTCTCCAACTACTGACGTACACCTTGTATTTATAATTCCAGTCACATATATCTAGTTCACCTCACTGAGGTTGGGCAGAACATTTCCCACATATTCGCGCTGGTGTGCAGATACCTAGCCTACTAGGTGGAATAACCTTCTGTTCTGCAAGGTCATAAACAATATCCTGTAAATAGGAGCAAAATATTGCACGTGTCAGAAATTATCAAAAAGCTATGATATATTTCTGGTTTTATCTCAAAAAGCATTCATCAAATATTTTCTAACACAAATTCTTTTCACTTGATTAAAGCATTGCAATTGAAATATATTTAAATAGATATATATATTTGGTCAAAGTGACTTTAGCACCTTACTTGTATTAATATAAGAAAGTTTGAATTAGAAAAGAGGGGTCTAGTTTTCTGATACTGTCTTTGTAATAATTTTTACAAAATCAACTTGTCTAATCTAAATGAGAAATTAGAT
>NW_010419519.1:97231-97493 GCF_000710305.1 Buceros rhinoceros silvestris | reverse complement strand
TCCCCCGTGGCGCGTGGTTCCCGGGCTGGTCACTCGCAGCAACGGCGCTTTGCTGAGGAAGCGGCGGTGGCACTCCAGACGAGCGTGGCACGCGGCAAGAGGGCTCAGTTCTCGCGGCGCGGCTGTGTCGAATGCAGTGGCGGTGGCAATGGGGCTTCTGGCAGTGGTGAGCGCGCAGCGACAGCAGCTCCCGGAAAAGCAAGCAGGCAGGCAGGCAGGCACGGCTGGGTCCGCGGGGGCCCAGAGCGCGGGGAGGACTGAC
>NW_010419519.1:96830-97159 GCF_000710305.1 Buceros rhinoceros silvestris | reverse complement strand
ACCTCCCGTAAAAGCAAGCAGGCAGGCAGGCAGGCACGGCTGGCTCCGCGGTGGCCAAGAGCGCGGGAAGAACTGACTCCTGCGGCTTGGCCGCGCGGCTTTTAAAGCAACAGCGGCGCGAAAGTTGAACAGACCCGCGAAAACTTTTAACCAATGAAAAAATGGAGATGCAGCTGACATCACATGGCAGGGAATACAATTGGTTAGTTAAAGCAAACTCTCCTAAAAAGGAGATCTTTTGCCAGCCCATCACACATAGGTAGAAAAATGGCGCAACATGTACTTAAACTCTGAATAGCTTCATATGTAACCTCTTATCTAAGAAGTAC
>NW_010419519.1:75629-96804 GCF_000710305.1 Buceros rhinoceros silvestris | reverse complement strand
TGCTGAGGGATCTTAAGCAAGGGATTCGTACAAGCTAATGTAGACAAGTACAATGTTAAGTAACTACAGAATGTGCACAGTATTTGTGCATGATCTCTGTGCACAGTGTATGTGTTCTATATGCTTTGAAGCAGTTTGTGGTGAGAACAGAAGACCTAAGGATGCGAACGTCTGATGTAGAGATGTCAAACTGATCATAAAATCATAGAATGGTTTGGGTTGGACGGGACCTTAAAGATAATCTAGTCCAACCCCACTACCATGGGCAAGGACACATCCCACTAGACCAGGCTGCTTAAAGCCCTGCCTAGCCTGGCCTTGAAAACTTCCAGGGATGGGCATCCACAACCTCTCTGCGCAACCTGTTGCAGTGCCTCACCACCCTCACATACAGTGAAGCATTTCTTCCTCATATCTAACCCAAATCCTTGTCCTATTGCTGTATGCCCTAAAAAGTCGCTTTCCACCTTTCTTGTAGGCCCCCTCTAGGTACTAGAAGGCCACAGTAAGGTCTCCTTGGACCCTTCTCTTCTCCAGGTTGAACACCCCCAACTCCCTCAGCCTGTCCTCACAGGGGAGGTGCTTCAGCCCTTGCTCATCACCTTGGAGCTACTGCGATTCTTTCCTGTCTCCAGCTACCTCTCACCCTCCTACCTGCAGCGCACAACTGGTGGGAGGCAGGAGTGGTTTCTATTTCTGGTATACCTTACCACACTGTTCATGTGTCATGCTGTGGCCTGACAAGAAATAAGATTTATTCCTTCTAGCTCCTATTGAACTCTTTTATACCCTGCTTCCATTTTTGCTGCATATTACATAAACACACGCACAGTTTGTAGGCTGTGTATAATATAACTTAATATAATGGCTTGTAGGCTATTAATCGTAACAAAATGAAAGCAAAGTTTGTCAAGTATTATATGTAGTACCTATTAGACCAATTCATAAAAACTGAGAAGGCCCTTCTGAGCTTTCACGCATGAAAACCTTTCTGTTAGCTTACTCAGGTTTAAGATAATATCTGTATTTATTCTCTCTTTAAGAACATGTGTTCTCTCCTTTATTCCATGTCAAATAAAAACTGCAGTTCCTTGCTGAGTCTTTCATAGCTTTGCCCCTACAGATTTCTGCTTTTTTTTGTAATCCCACCATTTTATGAGAAAAGCAGAATAATTATCCAGAACTGATGCCTACACATGGAATATATCAGCATAGATCTAGAGGTATAATTACACTTCAGGAACTCTGCCTGTTGATTTTTCTTTGGAAAAAAGCCCTTTGAGAAATGGCGGAAAAAGTGTTGAGATTTGAACGTGGCAGAGATTTTATGGCATGAGTCAAAGCCAGGAAATTGTAGTCATCTCAAATGTGCTTGTGCATGTCTAGGCATTGAAATCATTAATCTGAGGAATAGGGTGATCTGGAAAAAAAGAAATGTAACTTCCTCACTGAAGGCATTGCGGCACTGTCCCTTTCAAAAATAATTTGTATGACAGTACTTTTTTGTG
Source organism: Buceros rhinoceros silvestris (assembly GCF_000710305.1). Lineage (NCBI taxonomy): Eukaryota > Metazoa > Chordata > Aves > Bucerotiformes > Bucerotidae > Buceros > Buceros rhinoceros. Next base: position 95,296 of record NW_010419519.1, on the reverse strand, counting down.
TGTTGACATACGTTGAGAAAAACCAAGTGTAATTTAAATTCCCAATCTGTATTAGCAAAGCAGACCACCTCTCTTTACTGGGAGTGTCAGGAGCTGCTCCATGAAGGTGAGTTAGATTTCAGTTCCTTGAGGAGTCCTCTCAAAGATAGTGAGTGTTTGAGTTTATGATGATAAATAACAAGGTATGTTATGTAATCAGTAGCAAAGTAACTCTTAATAAGTTTGTTCTTGAAATATATACATAAACAAGTTAATGTTAATCGTAGAACTAGCATATACATTTTTTACCGAGATTCATTAGAGAGAATGGAAAAACTTCTAGTACAAGTAGACCAGTGAGTGAGAGCTCAGTCGCTATCACTTGCATTTGTAGCTTTTTATTCGTAAAATTGAAGGGTTTCCTAAATTTAAGTCTTTAACGGGCAGTTGTAAAGCTGATTCACAAATCTGAACCCCCTTCCATTAGCATTAGTAGATGTAAGAACACATGTAGGTTTGGTATGGTCATGATTAGTGCTTGTTTGGAGTAGGTCCTGTGGATCTTGTAATTTTTTTTTGAGTTAACACACAAGTTTGCCTTGCTTTTCTTATTTTTTGGAAAGTAGTGCTCTTTTACCATAATTACTGTTTTCGGTAATGCTAATGCTTACTTTTAGTGCAAGTTACGCAAAGTCAGGCCTTCTGATGTACCACTTTTTTATGGCCAGCCCAAACAATATCGGTTCTGTTCGCTCGTGTTGACTCTGTGCATTGAATAAAGCAGAAGTATTCTGCCTGCCGAAGGACAAGGAGAGAATGTTGGTTATGATTTATTTACACACTGCTGTAGTGCTCAGTTCCTGTGTTTTAACTGCATAGTCTTCTTTCTAACAGGAGTTTTTGCAGCTCAAGTCCTCAGAATTTTCTGTTGAGTGGTGTGCTCTTACTCTTTCAGTATGTAAAAGCAGTTGGCTATAAGCACTTAAACCCAGCTGTGCTGTTCTGAAAATTCACTAGAATTGCTTAAATTCACACCTTCCTGTTGCTACCTTGAACAAAGACTTCTAGGAGCTGTGAGGCGTGCACAGGAAAAGGAAAATAGGTTTATGTGTGTCAAAATCCAAACTTGTTTGTGGTGTAATTTCTGGCAAGTCTGCATGACTTTTGTACTAGATGACAAGCTTAAAGCTAGTTTACTGCTGTAGTTTTAATTTCTCAGAATATTAAATGTTCTTTATTGATTATTCCTCTGTGTAGCACACAGGGGCACAGTCAAAATCATTAATGTTTCAGGGGGGGTTTAATAGGCAGAGCTTTCTGCTGTGTATTTTGTAATCTTGTGTGCTTACTCTGAGTTTAATAGGTTTTTGCTAGAATTGGTGCATGTCAGTATTTCATAAATCACCAAATAGGTAGAAATTTTTTGAGTTCAAGTGTATGTGTAATTGAATTTTGTAAGTCTACAATTAAATATCTTTGGGGGTTTTTTGTTTCATCACATTATGCTTTGAGGGATCAAAATTTACACAAATGTTTTCAGAAATGTTTGTGGAATGCTTAATTTTAAACATGTTTCTGACTACTTTTAGTAGAATTGTCTTTTACACAGCACATCAAACTAATTTCTACTGTCAGCTTAGAGTATCTGAATTTACTAAAACATAGAGGTTTCAAATTTTGCAGTATTCATAGCACAGAAACTCCAAAAAGGCATTCTATGTTTATCTACTTTTGCTTACTTCGATGGTAGACAGCTGATAAATTCTTGAAAAGTTGAGATTTCCTTCCTAATTGCCCTTAATCTCTCTGAAAATCTCATGCCAGATCTGTCAAAGATCTGCTTTTTTTAACAGACATAAGCATGTGTTTCCTGGTACATTGGGTCCACTTCAGACACATGAAACGCTTGCCTGCACCACTGGTTTTATGGATTGTTGTGTGTGTGTGTTTTTTGTTTGTTTTTTTTTTTTTAAAAAACCTGTTTGTAATTGTTTGCGTTTTATTCCTTTATCAGTCTTGAATAGGTTACAAATGGTGTGGGTTTTTATCATGAATCGAATGAGCTCCCAGAGCAGTTCATCCACTCAGCGTAGGCGAATGGCTCTAGGAATTGTCATTCTTCTCCTCGTTGACGTGATATGGGTTGCCTCTTCAGAACTCACTTCTGTAAGTACTATTCCATATATCTTAAAAGGAAAATAAAAGCCTACGTAAGAGAAATATGCAGCAGAAACATGGTCACTCAAATACTCAGTGAGAGTTCTAGTGTAATGTTAGCCACTCTTACCGTACGGGGAAGACAGTACCCTTTGGGTTAGTGAACCAACCTGATTCCACTAAAGGTTACAATCAAGTTCAACTCACTGACTGTTGCTTTCAAGACAGAAGGTGTTATTGATGACTTTAAAATTAAGCAAGATTAGCTTGTAACTATGTACTCTAATTAGGGAGTTCGTTTTGTTTATTGCCATATTGGTTAAAAAAGTGCCTGTGTGTTTCCCATATGTAAATGAGCTGAAACATTGCAGGCTAGGTGGCATGGTAGGTTATAGTTCAGAACACCGGGAAGTCTGGGACCAAAGAGCTTGGGTCATGGAGTTAAGCCCTGTAAATGCAGACAAGTTTGTCATAATCTAATTCATATATTCACCATCTTGAAACTGATCTGATATTTACCTAATATTAAGTTTTAAAACAGAGCTTTAGCAATGGAATTTGAGTTTTTTATAAATTCTTGTCAAATTTAGCTTTCTGAACTGTCATGAAGTTATATCAGTTTTGAAATCAAGCATGTGAAAATCTTTGTGCTTAACATGCTATTATATTGATTAAATATTTTTTTTCCAATGAGCTGGTGGAATCACTACTGATACTGGAATGTTACCTAATCAAAGTAATCTCTCATTTGTGATTACTATGCTACTGCTTATGAAAGTGGTGTTTTGTTTAGAAAATATTTGTATGTAAGTAGATTTTCAGTCCTATTTGGGTTCAATGGCCCATCAATATGGTGCTTGGTTAGATACAAGTAATAAGCAGCTTTTCTCCGGTGGCATTGTCTCTTACAGAATGGCTCAGTGCCGCCTCCTTGGCAGATAAGATAGCTTGGGAGGTAGTGCCCCTAGGATAGGTAGGGCCACGTGTCTTTTGGTCATACGTGCCAATACTCACAGCGCTGTCACTTGGGGAACCAGACTGTTCTGCACTGTATACTTAAACCTATTCATTCACTTTGAGTTCTCACCTGATTGGTAATTTTGGATACTGCAATTATTTTCTTTCCACAGTATGTTTTTACAAAGTACAACAAACCTTTTTTCAGTACGTTTGCAAAAACATCCATGTTTGTTCTATACCTCTTGGGATTTATTGTTTGGAAACCATGGAGGCAACAGTGTACTCGTGGGTTTCGTGGAAGGCACGCGGCTTTTGTAAGTATTTTAACTCTAAATTTTTTTATATTTGATGGTTGTATCAAAAAAAACTAGGTAGTGGAGAAGAACAAAGGTTACATATTTGGGAAATAGGGTTTTCAGAAAAGCAATATAAACAGAATCATGGCACAGGAAGATACGGCAATTGCAATAGAAAAATAGCAAAAAAAAAAAAAAGGAAAAAAGGAAAAAGCAGTATGAAATGTGTCAGGAATCATAAGAAATACTGGCCCAGACTATTGACCCATTTAGCCTAGTGTTTTATCTTGGACAGTTTCAGAGGATAATTCTTTTTAGGACAAACTTATGAGCCTACCCACTGTTGGCTGTTGGTTCCCTTTTCTTCCCCAGCATCTGTAACCAATGGAATCAGCATTTGAACTTTGTAGTGGATTTTTATTACTGACTTTGTCTCTGGCAGAGCTTAAAGTTATGTTGAGGAAAGGTGGTAGAATTACGTTTTTGTTGTCGTAATATAGGATTTTTATAGGTTTATGCATGAGTGACCTTCTGTTGCCCATTCTAGAACTAGGCATAGTTTGTGCTAGAGCCTAAACTCATTGCTACATTACAGAAATATGTATTTTTTTCCAAGGAAATTAAGAAAGGCTGGGAAGAGCACTTGTTCTGTGCCAGTGTTGCAGAATGCTGAACAGCAGGACTCAGGAAGCAGTAAGGCATTTGGCCTGATATTAATCTCACATTAAAAATAACAGAAAATGCGATCCAAGAACATGCTGTTAATCAACATGTCTTTATAGAAAATAGCTTGTATGAAAGGAACTGACTTCAGTTCTTCTGGATGTATTGGACTTCACTGGTAGTGACCATTATAGGTGTAACATACTCCAGTTGAAGTATGAAGTACATGACATTAGGTGTAACGTACTCCAGCTGAAGTATGAAGTACATGACATTAAGCCAAATGATCTTTATTAAAAAGAAAAACCAAAAAACCCACAAATGCCACAAAACCCAATAAACAACCCCCCGAAACAAAAAAACTTTAAAAAAATGTTGTATTAAACACATAGAACATTTAGAGTTGGCTGTGCCTTGAAATAATTTTTGTGAGATCATCCTGTAATACCAAGTGTCTGTACATGTTATACCTCATAAGGATCTTCATAAGATGATCAGGAAATAAAAAGTATTTACAGATTCTTTACTGGCAGTAAAAAGGATGATGAAAGTGCTGAAGGTTGATTAGTTGTAATTATACTGACCAGATTTATTAATCTGAGCAGATGCGTAGAATAAGGGGCGGTTGCCTTGTCCGAATTGTGGTTACATTGACCAGAGGAATCTTGCAGCGCTATGTCAAAGAAGGAGATAAGATAAACCCATATGAACTGGACAGCAAAGAGTGCTCAGTCTGTCACGTTTTGTGTGTAGCACTCATTGCACCACTTTTTTTTTTTTGCTTTCTAAGCCTATTAAAAGTAATTTTAAAAATAGTGTGTAGGAAGTAGTCATTACATTTGATGTTAGCATATTTCAAAAGAACAGTGCAGAGGCAGGACTTGAGTGTGCAGTTAGAAGATGTTTTTTTAATTATTTTTTTCCCTGAAGGAGCTTAGTTAAAAATTAAACTATCATTATTACAAGTGTCTTTAGAATATCTTGTGTTTATTAATCTGGAACAAAAATTACACATTTATAAATTTTTTTTTTTAATTATTCCAATAATGATTGCTTAGGTAAACACTCATACCTTACTTTTAAGTCCTCTTCCACATTAGAGGCTTTGTTTAATAGATTTCCTACCAGTGTGATAAAACAGCAAGCTGCGGGTCAGGGAACAGGGGTGGTAGTGCTTGTTAAGATGCAGAAAGGAAGAGGAAAAATGATACTTGACCTTATCCTAATTTAAGTCTTGTTAAAACTGAGGCAGAGTTCAGGTTTTTTTGCAAAGGAACTTTGCCTCAATCAGATGAAGAAACAAGAGGCTTCTTGTTAATACGTGCACAATAATTTAGTAGAGCATGTCTCACTAAGACTGAACTTCACACATTTTGGCATTCTAACAGCCTGATCCTGCACTGATACCAGGGTAGCTGAATTCAGTGAGGTTCTCCAAGAAGTGCAAGGAATTACTGAAATGATTTACTGAACTTGTAAGCCCTCTTGTTTATTGGGGAGGAGGGCTAGAGGGAGAGAGGGAATTGTGATAGAATGGTGGAAAAAGATGTTAGAAAACTTATTCTCAGTCATCAATAATTCTTCCTTGATAGATAATTACATTTAAGTTCTGTAATTAGTTTGCAGATGCTGAAGGTTATTTTGCTGCTTGTACAACAGATAACACTGTAAACAGTTCTCTGGTAAGTGCCTTAATTTGTGAAGGTCAGTGCTCTACAGCCACATGACACCATTATGCTGATCTACTGTTTTTAAAATATGACGATCTTAAATGTAATACCTTTCGGTAAAGGGGATTGGTAACTTATATGTTACAAATAAGTACTGCGAATGATGGCATTGCTTATGATAAATACAGGTTCTCAGCTCAGTAAAACACTTGAATGTTTCTGTTGTAGTTTGTGGAAGAAATATTTATGTCGTACAAAGGAAACCTTTACAGTTAGCTCAGTAGCTGCCAAAGCAGAATGTGAAGAGCTAATAGTAAGGCCACACAGTTTTCCAGACTAAAATCCACATGGAATCATTCAGTTAGTTGAGTATCATGTATACTGTGGTCCTGTATTGCATTTTGAAAGAGAAGTGGACTGTCTTCTTCCTGCCAGTGGATGGAGTGACTGCTATTTGCTGAATCGGATGTCAGTACAGGTTTACTGCCGATAAGCTGCATTGCCAGATGGTGTTTTTGTGGTGATTTTCATCATCTATAAATGATGATTTGTTATGCCCCTCTTGGTCACAGATTGCTGCTTAATCTGCATCCCTAAATCAGAGGCCACATGCAGAAATGTATCCAAAACACAGAACTTTTGAAGTTTGCACCATCTCTGTAATAAGGATAAGGGGAGGCAATCGAGTGTTGACAAACTTATACTTAACAGGGTGTTGAAGAGAGATTTCTCAGAAATATTTCTAATTTGATTCTTTGTTTTTATCCAACTTTATCGACATTTAAGAATAAAATTTTCTTAGTCCACTCAGTTCATTAAGATCGTCTGATTCTAGAAGTGGGATTCATTGTTAACTTTGCACAATTTTGCAATAATTTAAACACCCACGAAAATTCTGGTCCTAAACAAGGAGCCCACGAAAATGCAGCTACCAGATCTTTTTCTTCACTTTGATCTTACAGTTCAATTCTAAAAAGTAGCTTAAAACTTGTCTTGTTAGAAGTTTAAGCAATTAAAACTTCTGTTAATTGCCTTATGTATTGGAGTTCCTTTCCCTAAGTTTTTTGACTTCTAGTTCTATTTCATGAGTTCTTAGGATCATGGGAGGAAAATTAGCATATATTTATTTTTGTATATGTATTCTGTATTTTGTTTCTAGATTATCATTTGGACAGAAGCTATAGATCTAATGAAATGCCTGTGATTTTGATGAGTTATTTTTTAATTTTATATCAGTAGGTTTGAATTTTCTGGGGCTGATTTTTGTGTTCATGAGGATAATACACAAAAGGACACAGTTATTTTTCAGTACTGTATTTTACCAATATGTTTAACATTGAATATGGTTTATATGTGGACACTTTTGACAAGCCTATCCACTGTGTGCAAAACCACTTTGTCAAATTTGACTCTCTTAATTTTGACCAAGCTTTTCTTGATTTAGTTTTCTAATTCACTGCTTAACTGTATTTTTACTTATACTGATTCATTTCAGAGTGAACCTTTATATGTTCCTGTAAAGTTTCATGATTTGCCAACTGAAAAAAATGGCAGTAATAGTGATGCAGAGAAAAGTGAGTAAAGACTTTTGGAATGCTGAAATGCTAGTTCTTTGGTGAAGGAATTACTTTCCTCTGTGTTGATATAACTGCTGTCATGTTGCAGGACTTGCCTCTTCTCTTTTTATTTTTTTTCCCATCCTTTTTTCTTCCTTAAATCTCCTGTTGCATGAATTGCAGACTCATATATTTACTTTCAGGTAGAGAAAACATAGGCCTGTCGTTCAGTTTACCTTTCTTGGTCACTACAGATCCAGCCTATGTTTATCTCAAGGGACCAACTGGGTTCAGTACTTGTGATTCTTTCCTTCTGGGCTTGTATGACCAGCAGCAGTGAGTCAGCCTCTGGAAAAACAAGCTATTGTCCTTTTTAGAGCAGGAGCAAAGCAGTCAAAGTAAGAATTTTAACAGTCTATGTGCATTCTGATTTTATTTAAGCCTCACTATCTTGTGATAGTAGCTGAATCAGGCCTTGCTGTCCCAGACAATTACAAAAAAGTTGGCTGTCAAAGAATCCAGTCACCTGATCCTCAGCAAAGGAGTCCCTGCTTATAAAAGTGAAAGTCTCTGTTAATTTCTAGATGAGACGTGTGAAGAACCGCTTTGGTAGGCTCTGCTGTCCTGTGATAACATGCACCAGTCACTTCAGGGTTGTTTGAGCTGTAGCTTTTCCTTTTACTTTTTTTTTTTAAATTAGCTATTGTTCCATATTGAATTAGCTAATATTTATATGTAGTGTGTAATGTTTTCTTTATGCAGGAAACTAATGATACTTACAATAACCTTATAAATAAAATCTGATCCTGGTTTGCAACATTAGTTAGAGGGTGGATTTCAAATGAACAAATGACCTTATGATCTCTGCTAAGCTTTGAGATCTGTTGGAAATTCTCATCCTCTGAACGAAACACTGTCTTGACAGTTAGGTATAGTTGTGTGCAGTTTTTGGCTGTTTGACCATGAAACAATTAAAGAAAATCCTATATGTAATATTTCTCAAGACAGAATAATTCCTACCTAAAAATTTGTTGTTACTTGTGTGGTGTTTTTTTGAAGGGGAGGAGGGAGGGTGCTTTTCAGCGAGGTTTTTGTGGGTGGACAACTGTACTGATTGAAAACAGTAATTGTGCTTTGTTGTCTTAGTGGCCTATCAAATAGCAAAATAATAAATAAAAACAGTGGCATGTCTTCAGTTTGGATATTTATTTGTGAAGTGTTGTAATGAGTCCTGTATTAGAACATCATAGTTTTATTTGCATATTGTCTTGTCTTGAAAACTTCAATGGTAACTTGAGCTTTTTATTTTTTCTTTTCTTCTTAAGCTCCCAAAAAGCCTCGTGTAAGGTTCAGTAATATTATGGAGATTCGACAGCTCCCATCAAGCCATGCATTGGAGGCAAAGTTGTCTCGCATGTCATATCCGACAGTTAAGGAGCAGGAATCAATTTTAAAAACTGTAGGAAAACTCACTGCAACTCAAGTAGCAAAAATCAGCTTTTTCTTTTGTTTTGTGGTATGTGCTCCCTTCTTTCAGAATGCTTAAATATAGATGCAATTAAAACTTGTAATAGTGAACTGGTTTTGAGATTACTTGTATTCTTTATGCCTTGTTTTCTAAATACAGCGTAAGAAGTAAAACTTCCCTCATGTGCTGGATATACAGCTGCAACTTCTTAAAGGGAGGGTAGTAGAAAGATCCTGGATGCGTAGCTAGGTGTAAGGTTGATTGTAAGATATTCCATGCTTTTGTGCCGTGTTGTCTACTGTTGGGTATGTTTGGGACAGCAGACTCCGGGATTACGTGTACACAGAGGCTCCAATGAGACTGCATGAAATGGGTAAATGTCTCTATGAGTTCCTCTGGACCACCACAGGAAGAGTACCGTCTTCTGCTGCACTGGAGCATTGTGCCCTGCAGTAGTAAGAAGAGAAGACAGCTGAATGTCCTTCAGCTCCTTTGAAGGCTGCAAGACATACTTACGAATCTGTCGGTTGCTGATGTTTCTGCATCATGCCTCAGTTCTAGGGTGAGAGGGAAATAGCGGTGGCATGATTTTTGGGAGACAGTAAAAATGGGGAGAGCAGATCAGTGATAGCTTTTCCAGAAGTAGCTCACTGATACTGCGAAGTAGTTTTTATGTAATGTGGAGTCCCACCACAGCTTTTCTCAGGAAACAGTGCTCTTTGAGCATTTAAAATAATATAATAATAAAGTATTAGTACTTTATTAGAGTGGCGATTGTGCCAGTTTTAAGTACTCTAAAAACCTCATTAGGCTGTGTCATGTGTCTCTGAAATTTCTTTGCAGCACTTTTGTAGTTACAGTCTAGAAACATTTACAAAACAAGCTAAAAGTACCTTTAGTTATTATGGAGCAGCTATTATAATGCTGTTTTAATTCTTTAATTAATTAGAAGTTCTGAAGTATGTTATTTCATTATTAAACAGGTAGTTGAATATGGTTTGATTGGGCCAGTTCTGACTTTGTCTTTTAGTGTACCTGCCACTTCTGTAGAAGGTAGAAATCTATTTGAGGTGAAAGTCTTGCTCTGGTGTTATTTTTTAATAAATAATTGGGGTTTTTTTAAAGTAGGATTTTATTCCACTTGAAAATGTAAACTCTGTTGCTGCTATCCATGTAAACAGAAAATTATTTTTCTTTCCCCCAGTGGTTCTTGGCAAATTTCTCTTACCAAGAAGCTCTGTCAGATACCCAGGTTGCTCTAGTTAATATCTTGTCGTCAACCTCTGGTAAGTTTTCTTTACACCACCAGATGTGCATTATAGGGCTGTACATAACATAAAAATCTTTTTGGTTACAGTGGGCTTCTGTAGTGGGTTTTGGAGAGTAGTAAAGCATAAACCCATTGAATAAGCACTTTAAAAAATTTCATTATGTAATTGCAGGGGTTTAGGCCATCTTCCTGATTCCCCCACTTCTTGCTTTTCAAGTTCCTGTGTATCTAGTTCTGTGGTTATGTCTGTGTATTAAGGAGGTGTGTTGGGAGGGTAACAGGTTTGAAGGAATAAGCATATCATTTGCTTTACAGGTATTACACAAGAATCTAATATGAGCTTTAAAGTATTTAAATTATGTGACAGTCCATGTTTTGAAGAGTAACTTGTTTTTTATGAAATCAGTTTTAAAAGCACAATTATATGATTTTTCACTGACTTCTCAGGCTTACTGCAGTTTGTTTTGTTAGTATGGCTCCCCTTTCTCAAAATCAAGTATATATTTGCTCATCTGAGGATTCACATCACAAGATGTTAGTTTCATAGTAGTTCCAATTAAGATTAGGGATGCTAAGATCAAATAGTTAAAAGAAAATGTGCAGTTTTCTGAACAAACTAGTAGCAAAACTTGATTGTATAAACTCTTCTTAAATTCTCTTGCAGGGCTTTTTACACTAATCTTGGCTGCAGTCTTTCCCAGTAACAGTGGAGATAGGTTTACCCTGTCCAAATTATTAGCTGTTATTTTAAGGTAAGATAATAGGATGAAACAGTCATTCAAAAACTTGATACATTGAGAGGGCAACTATACTTACTGGGCTTGTGATATCTGTTACACATCATGTTAAAAAAAAAATCCTTGCTTCACAGATGAATTGAGCAAGTGAATTAAGTCTTGTTAAATACTTCATATCATGAACAATTACTGAATCCCTTGCTCCTGTAGGAAATTAGATAATCAGGTTTCTGTTGGAACTATGTGAACTTATTTCTTCTTGTTTAATTGTGGTTTCTTTATTTTTGTATAGATGGGAAACAGGTATAGTCTTGACATTCAGTGTTGTCAGGCTGTTCCATTAAATGCCTGGTGCATTGTTCAGGGAAGTTAAGTGTTTTCATTTGCTTGTTTTTAGCTTAGGATCAGGCCTTAGCAATAGAGAGCTCCTCTTGGCTTTTCCAAAAGTGGTGTTTGGTTAATTAACAATACCTAAAGATAGAAACGTACTTTTGTACTTTCTCCCATCTTTTTTTTTTTTTTTCATAATTGTAAAAAAAAAAAAGTTCTTGGATTTAAGTAGCATTTTGCATTTCTGCTTTTTTGCTAGCATTGGTGGTGTGGTGCTTGTTAACCTTTCTGGATCCGAGAAATCTGCTGGAAAAGATAAAATAGGTATTTACTCTTTTTTTTTTTATCCTAGAATGTGCCATGATGAGTACTGTCTCAGCTGGTCATATAGCAAGCTGTGTATTCTGTACTTGTGTAACATTTCACAAGTTGGCTTTTTAGTTTCAGCTACTGAAACTGGACATTTATGATGATTTTTTTTCCCATGCATATATAGCTTAATTGGGAAAGTATTTGTTTTCAAGCTTTCTGCATTTCTACATGCTTTTTGTATAGCAATGGATTCTGTAATAATTTATCTCTGACAGTTTTATAATAGGTGTATGTTTAAGGGAGTGATCCCAATGTGAGTGATGTGTTTGGCATGTCTTAAGTGAGGTTTTTTTTCATCTTCACAGGGTCCCTTTGGTCTCTCGTAGGAGCAATGCTGTACGCTGTGTACATAGTAATGATTAAAAGGAAAGTAGATAGAGAAGATAAGCTTGACATACCAATGTTCTTTGGTAAGACTAAAAATAACTCTCTTGAAAGTTTTAATTCAGTGTGCGATTAAACTGCTTGCTTTCAGGCACTGAGCTGTGTATGAGTGGTAAAGGGGCTCAGAAGAGCCAAGGCAGTAGAAAAAGCCTATTGTTCCTGTGACTGTGAGTACTTTGGAGACTGGTGGTGTGAACTGGTTCTTGTTTATAGTCTTAACAATGAAAGATAAGAGTACCTGTAGGAATGCAGATAACCCTGTAGGACTCAATGGAATTTTTTTCAATTTCAAACCTGTAAATATCTGATGTAATTGTAAATTTCAAGTAAAGTTTCTTATTTTCCTTTTTAAAATATTGCTGCTTTTGTGTATGCCTGTTGCCAAAATAGTTTAGCTGATATTTTAGTTATGTTGAAGAATATTTACTGTGATTTATTTTAATACTTAATGGTTTTTTTTACTCAGGTTTTGTAGGGCTCTTTAATCTGTTGCTGCTGTGGCCAGGGTTTTTCCTGCTTCACTATACTGGATTTGAAGCATTTGAGTTTCCCAATAAACTGATATGGATGTGCATTGTCATTAATGGCCTTATTGGAACAGTTCTGTCAGAGTTCCTCTGGCTGTGGTATGTACTACGTGCTTTGTATGTATTTCACGTAAATTGTCTGACCTGTGTTCTCAAATGTTGAGATGTCAGATTGTCTAGGTAGAGGGGTTTTGCCCTTGGGTTTTTTTTCCCACTTTTTTCTGTACGTGTATGTATGCAGTTTAAGTTAGAGGATATCATCCATCACAATGTCCTGTTTAAGAGCAACAGTTAACTTTAAAAAGCAGGCCATGTGGTCTTGCAGTATTTACTAAGATGTGTCCTTATCTCATTCTAGAATTAACATTTTGAGATGAAAAGACTGGTATAAAGTTGTGGAAGTCTTAGGAGAGTGTGACTTTCTGTTGTACCAGTTGTTCAGTTTCCAAAGCCTTATGCATGTTGGGTATATATGAGTTAGAATCTGGTATTCTATAGCTGACATACTGTTTAAAACTTCAAAGACTTAATGAGCTAAATCTTATCAGAATGCATTAATCATGAAGATACAGTAATTAATAAACTAGCCTAGCTTTTGTTTGATAAAGTAATTATATGATAGTCTGGATAGGGGATCAGCAGAGGATTGAACATGAGAGTTCCGGATGAACAGCTCAAAAGCTGTAGCAGGCTTCAACCTTTGGCTGTTGGAAGGACAGTGCTGTTGGAGAACTCTTTGATAAGCCAGGGTTCTCAGCTCGAGAGAATTGAGTTTCTTCTGGGCCAGCATTAGGTTAAAATAGGAGTGTAACATAGAATTCTACAAGTTGAAAAGTTCAGTTTTATCCTGGAAACACTTAGGAAGAGTTGCCAAAAAGGCGTGTGCTTCCAGTGCCATGCAGTTAGTTGCTCAGTGAACGACAACGCTTTCAGTGCTGTCTCTGGAATAGGTGTGGCAGTTTGCCAGCTCTTGCATGAGATCTCTTGGCATTCAGGCTCTCAACTGAGTGGCAGAGCCTGGAAAACCTCATGGCATAGCTGCTCTGAAACAGAGGCATCTGTAGTCCTAGGATCCTAAGTTCCACCACAATACTACAGTGAAAGATCTGGGTAGAGGTTTTGGGGTCTTTTTCTGTGTGTGTGTGGTTTTTTGTTTTTTTTTTTTTTTTTTTTTTAGATCAAGTTTAAAGTTATTTAGGAAATTTAATCATGTCATTTTTTGTTTATAGGTAAACTCTCACACCAGTCCTAGTTATAAATGCATTGCAGCATTTGTTCCTTTGTAACTTGATTTTTTTTTTTTTTTTTTTTTAGATCAAGTTTAAAGTTATTTAGGAAATTTAATCATGTCATTTTTTGTTTATAGGTAAACTCTCACACCAGTCCTAGTTATAAATGCATTGCAGCATTTGTTCCTTTGTAACTTGATTTGTTTATTGATTTAATATTTTTGTGATAGTAATGCCATCCTGTAAAATTAGCCTACAGTCCAGTATGAGTTGGTAAAAAGGTTACCTGACTTTTTAACAAAGGCAAAATAAAATAAAAATAAAAAAACTTCAACCAAACAAAAAATCCCCCAAACCCTCAAAATTGTCTCTTGTCCCAAAAATCAAGTACTAGCATAGGGTTAAGTACATAGGTATGCACAGAATGTTTAAAGACATGCTATTTGTGTAATTACTCAAAATGATGATCCGTTCAGTTAAAGAGCCGCTTATATTTCTGGTTCTTTTTTCCTAGAATTTTGGACTAGGGCTAATTGCAGAGTTTGTGCTGCACTCTCCTTTTACCTGTCTAGCATGCCCCTAGTATGGTCCTCTAGTCTTTCTTTGGAAGTACATGATATTTAACCTACTTGCTTCCTCTACCCAACCACATTCTGCAAACTAAATAATGTAGTGGTAGATGTGACTCTCACTTTTTTTAACCTGCTGCTAAGTTTTCATTGGATTCTGTATCATTTATTCGTATATGATGTGCTGTGGACTTGTTGGTTCTAATTCAGAAGTCATCAGTACTGAGGTGGATAAGTATTCTCATATGGTATAGGAGGGGATTTAAAATATTGGGGAGGAAGTTGAAAAATGCAGAGTATCTAAAATGCTTTGTTTCCTTCTCATCTGTGTCCATATTTCTTTGTTTTAAAGATGCAGAGCAATGCAAAGTGATGACAAATATCCAAACTGCTTTGTTTTGCTTGCCTGAAAGTCAGTCTTATGGGAGGACCCAATGGCTTGGTTTGGGAGTACTCTTCTAGTTTAATTAGAGAAATGCATGCATGAAGCCATGCATGGTCTAGCAAGTAATTTCTGAAGGTGTGTTAAAATCTTTATGTTTAAAAGGTGTTTTTAAAAAAAAAACTTGTGAGGTCAATTAAAAAGGGATTGTCTTCAGTGAATCACATTTCATGAATATAATTTCAGTCGTGCTGGAGCTGTTGAATTTCTGTAGTAACTAGAATAAAGATTGAGTAGGTAAAAAATTTCAGAATTCTAACAAAAATTGCAAGTACAGTATTTTCCTTCTACCACATTAGTTGTGTGCAGAACTGATTGCGGTTTCACAAAAACACATAGCTGCTACTGCATTCAGTACTTGCCAAGGATGAGCCTTTAGCTTAATAAATAAATTCTGGATGTCTTTGAAATAAGAGGCTGACTCAGTAGTTGAGCATTACTTATTTGAATTGGGTAGAGACCTTGTATTTATTTTCTTCATATGGTGGAATAGGCTGTTTCAGAGATGAGTATTTGCTAACAAGCCTCACTGTGCTTGGTGACTTTTGACTTGGTCCATCATAAAATGAGAATTGCAGTTTTTTATATCGGACGTTATGCTCTTCACTTGGTATCGAAGTGGCTCGAGCTAGTCAAGTTTCATGTATAGAGCCTTAGGTTTCTATCAAAATGCCAAAGATCTCAGGAGTTCTCATGTTCTCTTAGGTCTGTCCTATGTATATAGGTGTTTCCATGTTTTTTGTTTTGTTTTAAATAACTTCATTCAGTAAATCAGTGATTTGCAGTCTAAATAGGATTTGCAAAGAAAAAAGGGTTAGTTTTCTGTGGCTGTTAATGTCATGTATAGCATAATGACATATGCATGTAATTTTGTTGTTCTGTCATGTGAATAAATGGTAATGGTTTTTTGTGACGCAGTGGTTTAGAGAAGTCTTAACGACTTTGTTCCTGCTTTGGAGATATGATGAGACCGCTTGTAGAATGCAGTCTAGTCTTACTGAGACCCTGAAGAATGGTTTCAAGGGTGTATTTTAGAGTGAGATTTAAGAAGCAGTCTGTAAATTTAAGGATTTGTCTATATGTAAAAAAATATATATCTTTTGGGGTAGGATTTCCAGACATCAGTAACCTTTCTTTTTTTAATTAACCAGACTGGGGCAAAACACTTAATTGCTATAAGCTGGTATTAAAGTATTTCAAAATGGAAATGAAATGCAGATTTTTCTAGGTGAAGTCACAACATGGAAGTAGTGAATTTTCAATCAACTCAGAAGGTTTGTATGGGAATTAAACCACACTCCAGAAGACATAAATAGTCATTAAGAATTTTATGCAGTTTTACAGATTTATGACAGGGGGTGGGTATCTCAATTTTTTGTTATTAAAACAGTGAGTAACGGTTAAGCTTGATCAAATGTCTTCTGTATTCTGATGTGTTACTTTAGTTGTCTTTTACTTTTTTTAAGTAAGACTTCTTTATTATTATTGCTTACTATATTTTACCTTATCTTTTAGGGGATGCTTTCTTACCTCATCACTGATAGGCACACTTGCGTTAAGCCTTACGATACCTCTGTCCATAATAGCTGACATGTGCATGCAAAAGGTAACGTACTACTGAGTTCTGAGCATTGTTAACAGAATTTCTTTGAATGGCAGTGTTATTTTTAACAAAGTACACAATGAACGGTATCTTACTGTTAACTGAATAATTAACTGCATCGTAATAGCTTCTTGATATTGACAGTTGCACACTTGCAACTGCAAAATTACTCTAAGTGCACGCTTAGAGATATATTTGATTAAGATGCAGCTTTTATGAAAATTACGCAAAGTCATGAGCAATGCCTGATCAAATGCTTTACTGTAAACAAGCACTTTTCAGAATTCAGGAACTGCACACCTTAACACCTTTACAGATTGCCTATCTTGGAAATACTCAGTTAGTGACAAAACCAAAAATTCTGCGGGTTTATCATGAAGGAATGTAGCAGCTACAAGGCTTAGGTGCACATTGTTAGATTCGTGTGGACCTCAGGCATCCTTTAAACTTTAAATCCTCTAAGTTAGTCTAGTTTTACTGATACTGAGGCAATAGCTGTGGTAAAACCTTGCACGTAAAGAAAGAAAGGAATCTGATAATTTGAATTTAGAATAGAAACTATACGAAGTTAGTTTATATTACTCTTCAAGCTGTATAGATACTTTTCATGCTGGTGGGGTGGAATTCTGAGTTTTAAATATTTAATTATGTATGAACTTCAACTCGTAACTTTGAATATTTGAATTTAATATTAAATCAAAGGCAAGGATTATAAAATTCTTAATTTCATGTGATCAGTGATTATTTAACGTATATTGCAAGTCTGCAATTATTGAGGTTTGGGTTTTGGTTTTGTTTTTTCCTTTAAATCAAGTTCACATAACTCTTTCTATTTCCTGAATACAAGTTCATTTGTTTCTGCTCTTTATTTTGGATTTAAATAATCCCTAAAATTTAATTTGAATGTTAAAATACCTGTTTAACTCTTTGCAGTAGCTTTCAACCTGACTTTTATAATGAACCTGTTGTTGGAGCAAGCTTAATTTTTCTTTCAGTGATAATGCCCTTCTTTCTTGGCAGGGCACAAGTCTGTTACGGCTATGCCTTTTGACACCTCTCAGTGCAGACACAGCTGTATTTGTCTCTTGGCTAAAATGGAAGCATTTCCCGTCATATGCTTGTGTGCATTTTAGCCATTGGTGACACCTGTATTTCACTGATGCTAAAATGATACATAGTGACATGGTACAAAGAGACTGCAGGGTTTTTTAGAAAGTAGGGAGTAGAATTATGTGCCAGATACTACGTTTTCTGGGCTGAAAATGGTGAATTAACTCAATTTCTTGACCTTCAGGACTGAAATACAAGAAACTACTGGGATGATAAATCTTTACGTGCATTAGGAAGCAGTTTAGTCATGTCATAGTTCAGATGAAAATTACATCAATAAAAATGGGCAAAACTGACCAAATGTAGAGCTGACTATACAATACTACTTCGAAATTTTTAATAGACTGGTGGTCTTGCTCTGCCAGCTGCTGCTGCTTACGCGGCTTTGACATTCGTTTGAGTCTTGCAGCAAATGCAGTTATGTTTAGTTTATAAGCTCTGTACAAATAGAAATGCAAAAGTATGAAAAGAGGGAAGTTCTGACTATGCCTGGAACATGGTTTAAATTGAGCATTCCCTGAAGCAAAAGGGGTTAGTGTGTTATCTGTGGTGGTTCAATTTATGAGTTGTTTTCAATCATTGCATTAGAGTTTTTCTTTTGAGGCTTGTATTGGTTTATTCAAGAGTGACTTATATGCAAGAAATTAGTCAAGTCTTGCAGTTAAAATGTTTTCTGTCAAAAAAAAAAAGCTTTACTGCTCAATGTTTTCACAAGCAAAGTGTAAATTCTAATGAGAACCTTTTGACTTATGAAATCTTCTGGCAGGCATGTAAAAAAAGAACCCCACACAACTTGTATTTCACTTCTGTTTAATGTCAGTGTGGATTTTGGAAACTAAAGTGGAAAAATAATTTGACTTCCTTTTTTTATTTTTGTCCTTTTGAAAATAAAAGGAGAGTCAGACCCTGAATAAATGCTTGTGTAACGAACATGTGAGGTACAGTACGTTTCATATTAATATTAGCTGAATATTTCAAAATGGAAGTGCAGCAAAACCTTGCAGTGATTCCAGCAATAATAAAGCTTTTGATGCTAAGATAACTATGTTTGTGTTGCTGTTAAAGTATCTGTGGTATACACCTGGGACGTAAATGGTAACAAGAAAGTACATAACTAGTAAGGAAACAAGGAAAACAAATGTGTAGACTTCTCCCCAAAAGTTCACTTTAGGGAAGTGGAATTAGGTTTATATGTGAGCTAACGCTGGTAGCAAAAAATGAGAATTTTGTAGGTATATATGTATGCATCTATACGTATTTTGCATGTGCATGTTCAAAAACATTCCTAGAGATGTGTGTGTATATAGTTACATATACCAATATACAAAAAGCTTAGGGTGTCCTCTGAAGTGATTCATCTAAACTTCCTCCTGGAATATATTGAAAAACGGAATATGCTTTTCTAATTCTCAGTTAACAACTTCATCTGTAGGCCATTTAATCTGAGTAAAACACATCTGAGTCCAGCTCTTTAATTTATTCTCCATGTACCCATGCAATATTGAGGCATGTGAAAGAGCAGAAACATCTGTAAGGCTCTGTTGGATGGCTTTCAGTTGATATTGGTAACACATAGGCAAGTTACAAGTCTCTTATTTTTTTAAAAGAAATTACTGGTGTTAGAAGCACAGATGAGACCCTAATTAAAGGTGGATTCCTGTAGTCTTTGAGGTTGTTTGTACAAGTGTATTTGTGCGAGTGTGTCTCTGTCATACAAACATCAAAATATGCTAAGCTGATCCCTGTGCTCTCTGAAGTCCCAGCTGTCCAGGTTAGGCTGATAGACATTTGAGCTTCCAACTTCAAGCTTTCCAGTCAGTGCTTCTGGCCATCCTGGTCTTTACACCACATGCCTGTTTTCTTAAAAGGAACCTGCGTAGCCTGGCCTGGATAATAATGTAAAGATTAAAATATGAATATATGCAGCCTTTGTGGTATGGTAATTACACAGTATGCAGCTACCGACTTTCAGTCTTTCTTGCTCTAATAATCTGACATAAATCTGAATCTTAAGAAATTACAACCGAATTTTTAAAGACTATTGAAATACTCCTTTTGGTAACTTCTGTGTTTGTGAAATTCTAATTTCCGTTAGAATTCAGTAAGGGTAACATAAGGCTCTAACAATTGCATTTTATTAGGTTTCTGAGAGTGAACATCAGTGCTAGGTATCAGACCCGTACCTTTTTTCTCCCGTCTTCAACTTCAGAAACTCTCTCCACAAGAGGGAGCCGTGCTCATGGGTCATGGCTTTGTGGGCCTTACAGGAGTTCCAGTGACTTTTTGGTTTTTTTTTTTTTTTTTTTTTTTTCTTTGGGGTGAATAATGTTTGTTTTTTAATTTTT
>NW_010419519.1:68923-75599 GCF_000710305.1 Buceros rhinoceros silvestris | reverse complement strand
TTTGTTTTTTTTTTTTTTTTTTTTTTTTACTATGGAGTGAATAATGCTTGTGTTTTAATTCTAGGTGCAGTTTTCCTGGTTATTTTTTGCAGGGGCAGTCCCTGTATTTTTTTCTTTTTTCATTGCAACTCTCTTGTGTCATTATAACAACTGGGATCCAGTGATGGTGGGGATCAGAAGAGTTTTTGCCTTTATTTGTAGAAAACATCGAATTCAGAGGTAGGTCAATTACAAAATATAATCCTGTCTCTTCTTTAGCCATTTCAATACTCCATACTCTTCTATATACAGTACTCACACTGTATTTATTCTCATCTAATTTTATATTCAAGTGTATTCAGGTGTACTAATTTCTTAATAGTAGTGGTTGCAAATCCATTTATTAAGCTGTGTAATGCTCAGAAAATGGAAAGACGTGAAGTCTTTTTATCTTTTCTGTCCCAGTTTTTTCTTTTTCTTCCCTTAACGCCTTGTGGTTATAGTTGCTGTACCCAGAACAAACAGTGACAATTGTGCAAACCTGAGTATACTTTATGTGCGGGCTCTTTTTATGTTTGTAATGGCTGCAGTTCAAACAACTGGCATACTTGGTATGTTTGTTGGCTTCATAACAATCAGTTTAATACGACTGTAGAACTTAAAATTTGTTTCTTTTAAGAATGCCAGAAGAAAGTGAGCAGTGTGAAAGTCTCATTCCTATGCATAGTGTTTCACAAGATGGAGACAGCTGCTGTTCATAGACAAAAGGTATGCTTAATAAACTTCAAACAATACAGAGAAAGGTGAGGATTGGTTTTCATGGTGGCATGTGTGTTTATATAAGCACACATTTTACTGAGCATACAGTTAATTTGTGCTGTATTGATAGAGTTTTGAAGGGAATCTTCAAAATTACTATTCATTACCAAGCATTATTCTCACCGTGATACGTTCTTGGTCAATGATTTTGAAATGTAAAGTATTTTTTTTACAATTACAATGTTCATCAAAATGGGATGTGAGTCAATAAACAGAAGAGGCATAAACTTCTTGGTATGTATGATATGTGTGGAAGAGATCAGAAGTAATTATTTCACTCTTATTAATGCTGTCGAGGTCTCAGTTTGGGCTGCTGCAGTTCATGAAAATATCGACTGTTTAAGGAAGTTTAGAGGGCACGACCAGACTTTATCGTTACGGGTCTAGAAGAGGGGAAGGAGTCCCTGTGTTTGTGGTTGACAGGAATTAATTTCTTAAATTGCATTAAATAATCCTTATCTCACAATAAGGATAGGGAAACCAGAAAAGAACAGCTAGGGAGTTTGCAAAAATCCTTCTCCAAGAGGAGATCCCGCAAGCCTCTGAACAGGAGCATTGCGTGGTTTGTTGATACTGTCTTGGAACACAGAGACAGTCATAGTTTAGGATTCTCTTAGCCCTGTGCTCCAGGGCGTTAGTTTTCAAATAACACGTGCAGAATTACATGATGAGAAGTAATAAATAATTCTATTTTCCAATGTTGCTTAAATCTAGTAATGAAATTAAAAATATTCTAACCAAAACAGTAATTGTGGTGTTTTAAACTTAAGACACACAAGTTACTACTTTTATTAATAAGATGGAAACAAATACATATGATGATTCCTTTTTTGTAATCTTGAATTATGTAGCCCTGGTAACACTTTTTTCTTTTTTCTTAGTTTAAAAATGGAATGATGCCCAGCGAAGAGACAATCTTCTGGAAAGGTCCCTAAGGAATCATGTTTCAGTGCCTATTCAGAATTTGTAGTGAAAATATGAAGTTTCAGTTCTTTTGAAACTCTAAACTTTTCCTCGTTCTTGCTTTCATCTGGTTTTATGAATGAACAAATTTACTACATGCCTGTCGCAACAGAGAGTCTTGGTCCATCTGAGCAACCAACCTGCCTTATAATAGTGAGCTGGTGAAGTTACTTGACAAAATCAAGAAAACAAATGCTGTTAAGTGATTTCTTTCTTCTTCTAATTCACAATTTTGTTAAATGCTGGACAACATTATTTTTAAAAAATACTTTCAAATGAGTTATGTAGGTAAGATTGCAGGTCATCAAGTCTTACAGGCTTTCAGATGAAAAGCTAAATAGATACGATACCTGTAATAGGTACAAATTAACTTTTTTATGTTGTATAAACTATTTGCATATTAATAGAAGAAAACAGAAAAATAATTTATTAAGTGCATTCTTGTAATGATAGAGGCATGATCTTTGTGTGGTCCTGGAACACTACATATATATTGTCTTAGGCCAATTTGAGAAGCCTTGTAATGGCAGTGGGTGCTGATGTTTAAACATATTTTGTTTCCAAACAGTCTGGAATATTTAAAATTTTAGCAAATGGTGAAATATTTCTAATTACAGTACATTTGGGTGTTACATTCTGAAAATCAGTGTTTTAAACTGACTGATTCTGTAAGCCGTTCTTATTCCCAGTTATCTCACATGGAAAACTAAATTTGAAGGTTTTCACATGTATGAAAGAGATATGAAAGAGATCAAATTATTTGTGAAAGTTTTTGGTGGGTGGGTTGGCTCTACAGTAATCTGTTAAACAATTGGAAAGGTAAACGTGTTCGCATTGATTTCCCCCCCCCCCCCCCAAGCAGTTGTGTTCATAAATTTATTCTAGAATTGATAATTTTCCGTATAACCTGTATCTTCCTGCCACTGCAGTGTTTCTGTTCTATGTGACTCTGAAAAGTTATGAATAATTATATTTAGGAATATTTGAAATTAGTGCCGTTTTCCACCTTCTGGCCTATAAGACACTTCTATTAAAGTTAATTTTGGCTTTTGATGGATATTGGGGATATATAATGAATGTAGGACGGATTTTCAGCCAGCAGTATTCTCTTCTCATAACAGGAGTGTTAATAATAGAAATCCTTCCACACAAATACAGAAGAATGACTTAACACAAATGCCTTTTCATGTTTTGATACTCAATAACGTTCGTACCAAAAGAAATGTTGTTGGTTTGGGGATACCACTGTTAGACAAGAGGGAATGCAGGACAAAGCAACGTGCATAGCTATACCTTTGGAAGGATTGATTAGCCAGCACCTAGAATTTAATGTAAAAATCTGCAAGTAGAGAAGGGGGATATTCTGGTCAAATATTGCACCTTTATCAAATATTTCCTTTCAGTTTTTAATACTGGGTTACACTAAAAGTTTCAATGATCTGAGGCACCTCTTTAAGATGAGATAGTAAGTTCTTCTTTGGATACCAGAAATAGGAATTAGAAAACCCCACAATATAACCACAGAGTCAAAACAAACAAGAAGTTTATTGACCTTGTGTAGGCATTTTGAGAAACTTCACATTTGTATTCCCAAGGCCCACAAGCAGAGGGCTTGACGATGCTGTATGTAGAACTAATTTTACATTTGACTTCAGCATAATTTCAGGGATTTTCTGGGAACTAGAGTTTCCGTAGTTGTTTTGGGTTTTTTTAGGATTTTTTCTTCCAAATTCTGACAATTTAGACAAATTTATGACAAATAGTGATGACAAATTAGAGGATGTTTGTTTCAACTTTTTCCAAGAAGTAATTTTAAGGCCTGCTGGCAATAAGAAGCTAATGTCTGTTTTCAACTAATGATGTTGAAAACAGCAATGAGATCATACCGAATATATAATACCAGACATTAACTATAAATTTGAATCAGCTGGGACTTGTGGCATCAGCAAACCAAGTGGGGGAAAACTGAGAGTGCTTTCAGATGGGCAATTACAGTATTTTTAGCGAAATACTGTCTTTTGAAATTGGTCATACTGATAGAATTGGGGCTGTAATGTATAATGGGCAATTGCTCTTCATGGTCGTGTCCTGAAGTGAAAGATCATCATAGTCCCCCACGTGCTAGGAGAATATGCTTCTGTCTCTGACCCCAGGAACGTTGAAGAATGGTTTTGTTCAGTAAATTTGAAGTTAAGGTCTTTCCACGGTATTTGTTTTTAGCAATCTCTTTAAAAATTTTTTTAAAAAATATTTTAATCTCATGGGACTAGACTAGAGCAGGTCTTTTGCATTAAATTACAGTTCTCTAAAGAATAAGAAACAAAGCAAACTGTCCTTCCTGAAAGGATTTTTAAATAGTGGTGCCCCTGTAGTTACAAGAAATGTGTTACAGTTTTAATTACGGAAGCTATGACATGTAACATTGTTCCTGCATTTAATAGAATGTGATGAGCTTTTTCTATAAAATCTTGTGATTTTTTTAGTACAATAGTATTTTATAAATATAATGTCTAATTTGAAATGTAAATTGCATAGCTCTCTAATGGGTGCTTGGTAAATGCACAAGAGATTTAGCATCGATTCTCAGGTACCTCTGACCTAATGGAGACATGCTGGGTTTTTCTTCTCATGACACAACTGGAATGTGACGGGGCTCTCTCATAAATGCTTTATCTCTGTGTGCCAGCATAAATTGTCATTGCTCTTACTGTTTCAATTTGAAAATACCTTTGTTCTGACTTATTTCTTGTAGGAAGAACATTATTTAAAAAAAAAAAAAATTTGATGTCAAGCATTTCTTTGAATATCATTAGATACTTAAGGAACAGTGATTTCTCATGGCTACTCTGTCAAACAATTGAACTAATTAGTGTAATCCTATGAGACAATTCCTTCTGTATGTGATTGAGGTTTTGGAGCTGTTTGGGTTTTATATATGGAGGAAATTATGACAATTTGCCAAATGCCACGTAGCATGCCTTAGCTTTTAGTGTTTTGGTGAGTCTTGCATAGTTTGATGCACTGCATACTACACTCCAGAACAAAGGATTTCAGTTTTTCTGGTTTCTCTCATGCCGAAAATGTGGTCACTGAAAGGGACTGCTGTGGATGTAAATCCAGCAAAGGGCTGACATCCGTGTGACATCAGTACTCAGCAATTACTTAGAGAGTGTGGAGCCCAAGAGTGCCTCTTGGAGACGCTGAGGGCCCACTGTTTCTGTTGCCCAGCGTGCCCTGCATCTTGCTTGTTGGCTTTTTGGCTGTGGAAACCTATGTCAGGGGGCGGGGCTGTAATGTGTGGCTGGTTTGGCTTGTTGTGGTGGTGGACTGAAGTTGACTGCACACCAAAACTCAAAGCAGGGAGCCTAAGGCACTGCCTGGTTGTCTCACCGCAGTGGTGCAAATGCGGAAGCAAGGTGTTAAGCAGTGGTGTCCCTCAAATGACAAACCGTGGTGCTGCGTGTGGTACTTGACCCAGTGTGCTTTGGGTATCTCCTTGTAATGTAATGTATTGGCAAAACCGGGAGAGCCTGCAAATTACTTTTCTTGGTGCGTGGTGTTGTAACAGTCATTCTCTTTCACGATCCCCGTTGTGCCTAGGTACTGCTATTCACAACTATGATTGCTTTCAGTAAGTTGGTAAAATTATTTCTTTGTAATTCTTGGTTCCTTCTCTCTCGGGATGTTACTATTCCTATTCCTTACTAAAAGATCCTCCTATCTTAGGGAAATTTTCTTCCTTAGGGAAATGAAGTTACTGAGCTAAACAAAGATGTCGGAGGAGGGGAGAAAACAGTTAAATTTTAGATGTTGTGTGAGTTTGTGGACACACTTTCAAATTTCATATGAAAATAGGCCTTGGTAAGGGAGAGTGTTTGTGTGTTTGTAAACGAAGGTAAGAAGCAGCATACTTAAACAGCCACTAATACCACAATGTTGAGTTATATGGCTAACTATAGAATGGTACTTTTAATGAATTTTCTTTGTCTGGGATAAGTTTTGAGTTAGCTACCATTTCTGTTACAACTGTCTTAAGTAGTGTCTACAATTTAATAGTTACATCTGCAGTAGCATTTACGTGTTGGTTCATAAACGGCTGTTATGCATGGGGGTTTTTTTTCCTATCTAATCCAGGATTGCATTAATGCTGTATTTTGTTTTACAAGGTTATTGCAGGGCATGATTTCTCAGGGAAATACAGATGATACCATGCATTGCGAGAGCTGATAACTAATTCCTGCTTTTAAAGTTGTTACAAATATTTTCAGGTTTCACTCAAACATTTGACATACATATAACTTTCATGCTGAATTTCCTTAGGCTTATCAGGTAAATCATGAGAATCTTAAAAGTGTTTAGAGGTGTCAGTAAAATATACTCTGCCCAACACTGTTCATTTCTGGACAAACATCCATTCTAAACCGATGCTGCAATTTGTGTGGTTTTTCTAATTTATTTTACTGTGCGCCATATAAATTAGTTGCACTGCTGATTTTGAAGCTGCAGTTATGGCGTGACAGCAACATTAAATTTTAGGGTTAGGCAATGCTATTGTAATACGTAATCTGATTCTGGGGTAGAGTTCTGGTATAAATCTTCTCACATGTATATATTCATTTATATCATTAAATTTTTACGAAGTCTGTTCCCTTTTGGGATTTTTGTTTGTTTTTCCGGTAAAATTACTTTGGCTAGATTGGGATTTGATCCAAAGCCCACGAGAGTCATAGACACCATTTATAAAGTAAAACTTTATTGAAAAGAAACTCCGCAGTCAGGCTGACCTTTATGCCTTTGCATGATTTCTGTCTGCAGTGTACATTTGGAATGTTTTTTTTTAAAGACTTCAGAAATACAAATTTGAGGAATTTTAGTGCTAGTAAAAATGGCAAACACACTACTGTAACTGGCCACA